>NW_013544637.1:0-9086 GCF_000499545.2 Eimeria tenella
CGATTGTTGAGTGGTTGGCATACCTCTCAGTAGCTGGTAGAACACGTGAAAGTTTCGGTCGCCCTTCTTGTGCGCCGTAATCCGCGCAGCCTCCAACAAGTACGTCTTCAAACTACCACCTCTCAAGAGACCTCCATTGTCGAAATGCAGAAGTGTGAGTCGCCCAACTCGGCTACTGTTCTGGTTTCTTCTTGTGGCAGCGTTGCCGAAAGACTCAAAGATTGCGTTGCAAGAAACAATTCGATTTCGGAGCTCTGTTGCTTCGTTTTGCGTCTGAACGCCACTTAGAAGTGCAGCAACTTCAGTTCGTTGCTCAGCAACTGTTCTGGGTGCAGAGCAATGGCTGTTAATCCCGACTGCTTTGTCAGGGATAATCCCGCTTGGTTCCTGCGAGGAAGTGGAGACGTGGGTGAGAAAAAGCATAAGCTGCTTGCTTGTTTCGGTTTTTCCGGCTCCGCTTTGCCCCGAAACCACAATAGTTTGACTGGTTTGTGTCCCCACAAGACGACGCAGAGCGTCTTCTGCAACAACGAACGGATGCGGTGGCGGCCTGTTTCGGCTTGCAGTGCTGCGCTTGAAAGCTTGTTCTGCAGCGAGCGCTTTGGCCTGCATCCCGTATGCCTGTGTAGTATGTTCTGCAGACGTGAGGGAGTTTATTGTCCACGGATTGACATTTTTCCTGTCTGCAGGATCACTAGAGGAGCCCAAAACACCATCAGGACATTCGATGAGGGAGGGCCGGCGAATGGGTAGAACTCCAGGTAGACTGTCGAGAATGGAGCCAATGGCGCTGCTGGAGTCGGTGAGACGGCCTCTCTCCCTGCTGTTGTGCCACTGCTCTTCTGAAAAGTTGCGGCGATACGTTCGGGCAACCTCCCTCCAATTCCGGTAGAGAAGGATTTGCTGTGCAGTGTACAAGTGAGGCAGTGGCTTGTAGGGGTTGACGGCCAGCAGCACATTTGCTGCGTAGGTGTAAATCTCATCTCGGATATATCTATGTTGAAGAAGCTGAAGCAATGCGGCGGCTGACAATGTTCCGCAGCTGGCGCTATCATCTGGCATTGGGTGAGGCGGCAAGGGGGGTGCATTGTAGGGCCAAAGGTGGGTGAGAGGGACTTCGAATGGCGGCTTTGGAACAAAATTCGCAATAGTTTTCTTGGCCGCAGCTTCAGCTGCGTTTGATGCTTTGTGCTGTACGTTTTCTAGGAAAATAGTACCCGGGTTCCCAGAAGACTCGCAGATGTTCTTTTCAGGGAGTGTGCATAGCACAGTGTTTTCGAGCCCCTCGCATGGCTGCGGCACAGGGCTGTTGTAACCTCCACAACTCTGGGCAGGATTTTTCTGCCTCAGATCAGTACTTTCTGGTGCTAGTCGGTGCTCTTTCCATTGCTCGGTGTGGTTGCTTGACTGCAGATCCTGCAGGGCAATTGGTGGAGACCGTGCGCCGTCCTGCCCTTGTTTGTTGCACTGTGTCACAGATTGATGAGACACAAACGGATTAGTAGCAAGTAGGGCTGCAGTGGCTTCCCGCACCACTGCAGCGGCTGCTTGCGCTGCAGCCACACCGCTGGCTCCCTCTGGGTGTGTCTCCACGTAGGCATGCCTGGTAGAAAAGTCCACGCGTGACACTTTCACTGTCAGAAAACCATACTCGTTATCTTCAACCCAAGCTAAGGAACCTGCGGGAATGGTGGGGGATGTGCTCGCCCGCCCGCCTTCTGTGTCGGAAGGCTCCATCTGCAAGAAGCCTAGTTAATCTCATGAGCAGCCACACCCCGACAGTTGAATGAAGGGCTAAAAATATATTACGGATATGAGGCTCAGATGACGTTTCTAATTGTAAAAGGAGGAGCGATTCTTTCTAAATCGACACAGCTTCTTCCTTGTGCATTCGCATGCTCAGCTGTGCTGGGAACAGCGTAGAGAGAATGATGGAAGCCAATCTTGTTCCAGAGTAAATAGGCAAGACTATGCGTTTTCCCTGGAGTGGCTGCTTTCATCCGCGTAGAGTGAGGCTCCAAACGAACAGCTCGGTGCCAGTGGTTCAGTCGCAGGCTCGACGATGTACTTCACACCTTGAAACTGTGACAAACAATCCAATGCAGCCCTTATTTTAAAAAAAGAATATATTAATTTGATGGGCTAATAGATGCCGCCGACGAGAGCAGCTCATGTCAAAGAAATTTCTTCGGTGACCTGGCAGTCGGCTGAAGTGGCCCATTGTCTAGTGGGTGCCCACACCTTCCACATCACAACTCTGTAATAACTGCAGCCGTGAAGGAGCCGTATTTCCAAACTAGGAAGAAAAAAATATATTATCATGGTTTTTAACTTAGAAAAGGTTTGGTTCTGCTGCGTTAACGTAGTGGCTGGGTGCACTGTTCGTCTCGGGCCCAAGGCGTAATCATACAAAAGCGGAAGCAGTAACGCTGTGCTGCTTAGCCCCAAGGAAATGGAATGTATTTTTGAGACGTAATTTCGACCCATAAACTTTTCCGTTTGCGTCCATTAAACACACAGATTCAGGGGTTTATGCAGGTGGCTTCGTTGCGGAAGGAGTTTTCGTGCTTTGAACAGAGAGCTAGCAAAAGCACGGAAAAATAGCAGAGACATAGATTTGGGAGTAACTCTTTCTAAAGACCTGGATATTTTGGCCGTTGAAATTTAGGAGCAAAGGATTAACGGCCAGCAGAGCAAGTGCTGTGCGCCTTTGCTGCGAGCCAATGCTTGGTTCGTAGCAAAGGCTCACAGTCCTTGCTTGAGTGTCTACTGCATACCGCGCCAAAGTAGACTTGATCATAATGGGTAAACCACCGAATATAGTAAAGTGTGTCGAAAGTTCCTCAGTTACTTCCACTGCGCAAGCACAGTCCGCCATCATCTCAAAACAGCGATACTGTGAAAGCACGGGTAAACAGTAGTCGTTCCGGCCCATGTTGCGCGCGGGACACAATTGTTACTTGTTGACGATAACATGCGGCTTCGTTTCATTTAGACAAAACTGCATTGTCTGTTGAAGGATCATAGCATTATCTGAAGGGGAGTCACTACGAAGCGCCACTCGCTGCATTGAATTTTGGTGCACGAGCTACAGGTATATATCGCTGCAGCGATTATCACACTGCCCATCGATGTCTGCCAACAGATGATCTATTGCCGTTCGCTCTCGTTGCAAAGAAGCAGCGTCTCGCTGAGGCTCCAACCTCCGCCTTCTGGCGTCTAGAGCTGAATGGACTTCTCGCTGAACGGCGGTGTGCTTATGTCGAAGATGTCTTCCGAACTTGAGGGGCCCCTTGGGCTTGGCAGAGTCTTAAGTGCTGCTGCTGCTGCTGCTGCTGCTGCTGCTGCTGGGGAAGAGCAAGGCGGGGCCCCACTTGCTGTTGTTGACACATCATGCGGGCATATGTCTGCTGGAGAGGGCAGCCGCAGCCTGCTGCTGCTGCTGCTGCTGCTGCAGTGCCTAGCAGCAGCAGTAGTCCACCCCCAGCGACCCACGAGAAATACGCTGGAGTCCGGGTACTCTTCTTCTGTTTCCACCACAACTACGTGAAGCCACTGCTTGTGCATTTTTCACTCTTACAGCAAACAAAAAGAAACAACAAGCAAACACAGTAGTAACAGGCCACTGATAAAGCACTTTGCTGCGGGAAAAATTTGGTTGATCCAGTCTTCACAGAGTTGGCCAGATTGGCTGACACCGGCAGCGCAGTGAAAGCCAAAAAATCGCCAAAAAACAGACAGGCAAAAAGAAAAGACTACGGTAAAGCCACAATAAGAATTCCAAGCAGGACACACCGCTGGAAGGGGCCTAGCATAAAACTTAAAAAGACAGTGGAAAACGTGCTGACAAAAGGCTAGGTATTCATATGGTAAGGTCTCCAATCGCACGCCAATTCCCTTCTTCGTTCCCCAGACATAAGTTGAGAACGCCCGAAGAACACATTCTCTGCAGCATACATCACAGCAAGCACAGAACTGAAATTTTGCCCTGGTGATAGGAGACAACTCAGTTGCTATGCCTGACAACATGATTGCTTACAACAGAAACCAAGACTCCGGGGAGAGATGGCAAAGGCACCACAGCTAGAAACTCAGCTCCAGATTCCGCGGCATCATGCGAAGACCTCGAATTGTCCTGGCCTAAATCACGCAGAATCCTTCCGCTGCGTTTGTCAACCAGAGCTATTTCGTAGGACCTGAAGTCCCGTCTCAGAGACCTCATTTCCCCAAATCTAAACCGAATATTTGAACAACCGTGAGATTTGGTGCAACCTTGCTCAGAGTCGCAGGTGTCGGTGGTGCCTCCGGTGGTGCTGCTGTCACTGTCCACGTTTTCAGCAACCCTCTCAGGATGATCACTTGCTGTACCATTATCTGAGACGGTTCTCAGAAGAGAACACGCTTCCCAAGGAAACGACCTCAACAGTCGACCTTCGTTTTCCCCAGGAGATGGCTCAAAACAAGACCACGTTGTGCCCCTGCCCGGCCGTTGTCTCAAAAATTGTAGCACAGGAAAAGGCAAACGGATCTGATCTAACAGTACAAGGTTTCCCGATCCACTGGCGAGGCCGCAGCTGCCCTCACTCCATTGTAGCAAAACCAGAGAGTCATCCGCAGTAGAAAGCAGCAAGAGCCGCTGCATCCTTGCTTCGAGAGCCCGCGTTACTTCTCCAAAGGGCATCAATTGTAGAGCCTGTATGATCGGGTCAGTGCCACTGACTGAACTGAGGGCTGCTGGGGCTAAACGCGTGTATGTGCATCCAGTAAACCATTCTTCAGCCACTTCAAGGCTCATTCCACTTACGCGCTGCAGCACACATAGTGCAGCACAAAGCTTACAGTCACTGATAGTAGGCTGCACGTAGATGTTGCAAAGCAGCGGCTGTACAGATGCTGCAGTGAAGAGTCTTCCAAGCAACTCCTCACCGGAACAGAGGCCAAGTTCCACAGAAGACGAAGCGGTGGATCCCTGACTCCTGACTGTGCTTCAAGCTCCTGTGGTGGATGCTGCAGATACCTTAGGTTGGTAGAGAAGATGGCGAGCAAGGAGGGGCCTGTGACCGCCCACACGTTGCCCCAAAGAGGTTGCAAACGAATTGTAGAGAGCATGGTGCTACGACTGCGTGCCGTAGGCCGCTGATTTCGTGCAGCACGAAGCTCAGCGGCTGCGCTTTTGATTTTCCCAACATTAGTGTTAGACTCTAGGAGAGCTGTTTGGGAGAGCTGTTGAAGGTACGCAGAGTTGCGGCGAGCACAGACTGATAGATCATGGGACGCAAAAGACAGAGGAATCCAGCCAGCAGGTTCCCTCCTCAACAAGTCGACTAGAACGAGAGTGAGGTTGCCTATGCCGCTGCTGCTGCTGTTGTTGTTGTTGTTCTTGCTGCTGCTGCCTTGCACAAGGCACACGACGATGGCGTAATCTGCGGTTATGGGGCTTGCAAAGGAAACGCTGAGCGGCCGCACAGTTGGTGGTCGTAGGTGTTTTGTGTGACATAGTTGATCCTGAGGAGACTCTCTTATGCGATCTAGAAGGTCCCGGGGTAGCCATTTGCCGGGCGGAATCGCTTCTGTTGGCAAAAGTCGTTCCGGGAAGGCTGTGGCGCTGCCGTCACTGCCGGGGAGCAAATTAGAAAAAGTTGACAACCCCTGTGCTATGTTGCACATCCTCACTGGTCGATGTGGTGCGTCAGCTCCAACATCATTAGATGATGGTAGTCCTTTTGATGAATTAGGAAAACTTGAGTGGCAATCGAGACGGGGCAGAATTGTTGAGGGTTCTCCAAGAGGCGCGGTGCGACTGGGTACAGACCCTTCACAATCTGCTGTTGTCGTCTCCTCTTCTTTCCTTTCAGAATGGGCAGTACAGGGAGATGAAAGCAACAACAGGTGAGCAGCTGAATTGCTGGCTATGAACAAATTGGTGTAGAATGGATGTTTTGCAATTGTTAAAATCGGTGCTTCAGTGCTAACTAGCTGCACAGTGGGATCTCCGTAGCCTTCAACGCCAACAATCCGCTCGGCTGAAATGTCAGAAATTTCGTGAGTTTGTTCTTGCCTTGACGGTGAATTGGCGGAGAGGTAAGAATTCTGTGGAGCCTGTTGCAATCTTTTCTTCTCTGGTGCCGGTTTACCAGGCTCTACTGAAGGAACACTGCTAATGCGGGTAAAATACAGGTCTCTTCCGAGAAAGACAGCCACTTCGTGTTCCTCTCTAATGACGTTCTGTGTCTGGTCCCCCAGAGGGAAGAGTCGAGCATTCCAAGAAGGTATGAAATGAAGTTGCTGGTGCTCGTCTCCTGCTGCCCCAGACGCTTCACCTTGTCCTCTGCATAGCTCCTGCTCAGGTACGCTGGAGCCTTGTGAGCAATTGGCCTCCTCATTTGCTGGTGGCTGACATGCAGCTGACTTTTTCGCTGAGTCTGCGGCTGCTAGTGCCTGCCGGTAGCTTCGCCATGATTGCAGGCCTCGGCGCAACAGGATATGCTCAAGCGAAATCACACCCTGGCGAATGGAAAGCCGTCGCTGTGCACGTTCCCGCAAGGGGACAAGGATATGCTTCCTGAGTAGTATCACTCGTAAGGCCGCAGTGGCAGCCGCTTCCTTGATCTTCCTCATCAAGAAGGCTCTTCGCTGGAGCCATAGTAATTTCGGGTGCACATGCAAAATGGTGCGAACAGCCACACGCCACCTCAAACGTTGAATAGCCGTGATTAGCCTGCATAGGTCTTCAGTAGTTTTGAAGAACTGTGTTGGATCAGCTATTAGCGCTGCAGCTTCCCCATAGGCAGAGGCCTTGAAGCAGACGAGGGAAACGCCACAAATGAATGCGCCTGGTCGGCATTGGGGTAGCAACCCAAGGGTTGCAGAGGCTGTAAGAGCAAGCGCAAAAGCATCCACGCTTGCTACGTGCTCGTACGTGCGTGAAATGTATTGGCTCGATGGAATTTACTTGCCACGATGCTTTGCTGCTGTGGATTACCTCCCTTATTTACCTAGTGTTCGGTCCCGAGAAGCATTTGGGTCCCAGTGCCTTAAAGTCTCCAACAAGCGTCGTTGGCGGGCAGTTTCCTCAGCAGAGGGCAAAACTCCGAAATTGAATGGCGCATTTTTATTCTCTGCTTCCATTAGCTTTTGCACTTTTTGCTCTTGCTCTTCGAGCCGTTTCTCTAGTAGAGGGTATAAAGCCGCTCGTAGTTTGGCTGCCAGGGAGTGCAGTGGCATTCTGTGAGGAAACCCGGACTGCAGGATATCCACCAGAGCCAAGGATCCGGAATGTTGCAGCTGCACAGCAGGCAGAAAGCAGCATAAAGGTTCTCATGAGAACAGTAGGGGAGCTTGAAGAGAATTCTGCAAGCAATCTTCAACTACAACATTAGGACTACAGCAAAAGCAGGCCACAGGAGCAGCATCTTCGACATCTTTTGCCTATCTACGTTGATGAAATTGCTTTAAGGCTTGCGCTGCCATCACCTAAACCAACAACTCGCATACTTGCTGCAGTACGATCTTCCTTTCAAAAGCATCAGGTTTCATCTCGCAATTCGGGATGAAACATCGTATGAAATGGAGCTGCATGTGGGGCCCCTGCAGCTCCTGGTTCAGATCCTTCACACTCTTCAAAAAACGCTTCGTTATGGAGGAGAATTGACCACCCCCTGCAGTGCCTACGAAATTTCCTTCCAGCCTCTGGCTCGCTTCGTGCTGTTCCATAGCACGCCGTAGAAGCGACTTTTCGGACTTGGCAACAAGACGCTCTAGTTCGTGCTCGATCTGAGTGGAAAAGAATCGAATCGAAATTGCAGTATTACCGTTAACAAGGCAGCACAGCGAAGATGTCGTGGGCAAAACGTCAGCCTGAAACACCTTACTCGGTCGTTGTTCAGATCCAGCCAGCCATCCGTGCCGTACAGAACTGTTCCTGCAAAGTGCTTGACGGCGAAAACTCTCTCCTGCACTTTACCAGCCGTTGAGAGGGTTCCTCCCAGTTTTCCTCCTGCACCCACAGATGCCAGCTGTTGAGCTCCCACAAGGCCAATAAGATTAAGGTCGGCTTGCTCCAAGTGTTGCAGAAGCCTCCCGCTGGCAGCAGCTTCTGCTGCTTGCATCCCGTTGGTTCCTTTCAGACAGAATAGAATGCGGTGGTCACGCGGCGTCAGTATTTCCTGGTCTGTCTTTTGGGAGTTGTGCTTGTCTGCGGGATGCTGCGAGTGCTCTTTCATTGAGGCACAGTAAGCGAACAAGTCCTTCCAGAAGTGAATGTCGTCTCTTGCCTGGCCCTGGGCCAAGAGTCGGCATGAGTCATCTAAGCGTCTAAATACTCCTTCTTGCAATTCTCTAAGCAGCGCAGAGGTGTCTGGCAGGCTTGAAAGGAGGGTGCGCTGGAGATTCGCCTTGAAGGAGATATTCGGATCGCTTCGATGACTGCGTTCTTGGAGTTTTGAATCTGATTGCTCACTTTGCAGAGGGGACTTGAAATTTTGTCCAGCTGCCACTGCAGGGTTTGCAATTCCTTCTCGGATGTACAGGGCAACTTCTTCCTCGATGACCTGCTGGACGAACAGCTGTTGCTGTTTCTCGTTTGCGTAGTTGATGCAAAGCTGTTCCAACCCATTTTCCAAACCAAATGACTCGAAGCCGTAGATGTCAAGGACTACATTGGACCACCCACAAAAGCAAACAGAAGCAGACACAATCGGCTTAATAAAGGCTTTGACGACAGCACATGCAACAATGTACGTAGGCCAATCGAACGACAAGCCGTGCATGTGGAAAGTTATTTGAGTGCAGCTAGGAACAAAAACCTCGTCCCACTACTTGTTGTCTAATCGAAAATGTATACATGGGTAAGCTTTTACGCGCAAAGGCTTTTTCTAGCATATCACTATCAAATAAAGTACGAATTGCAGAAGACGTTTACCATGCCTAGAGCACAGCAAAAGTTTCTTACTGCCAATGGATTTCAGGGCATTTGCATCATTCTGCTTGTTTTGGTGCTGCTTTCCTCGCACGTGTCGCGCAGCACTTTTATTCAAGCGGTGCACAACGTAGTCAAAAAGTCGACTGTAGATGAACTTGATGAGAGA
>NW_013544638.1:0-1204 GCF_000499545.2 Eimeria tenella
CAAACTGCGGCCAAGAAAGGTCCCCCAACTGCAGTCGGAATGGACCAACCGCTTTTTCGTGTGAGATTTTGATTTTGAGTGGAACTAGGGCCGTGCGATGTGGCAGATGAGCATGCTTGCATGTCGCAAAACGATTACTCGCCGTTCTGAGTGCAACTGCATGCTGATATTCCTACAGTGCAAGGGGGTCATGCCCCACGCGGAGTTTTTTGACATAATGGAATGCTTTGGATACAATGAGCGTGACTGCATGACAATAATTGACATTCTGTAGAGCGCATAAGCCACTGCTAAGCTGCGAGGTTGTTGGCTCACATAAACGTTGCTTCACCGTAGCACAGCGTGGTGCGTAGCGCCGACAGGTTCGTATGCGTGTGCATCAGAACATCGGTAAATGCACAGAGCGAAGTGGAAATGACAATTGCTACATTAGAGAAGAGTACAACATGCGGTACATTATCGTGGCGGCCGCATTTGAGTGCATTATGGAGAATATGTGCTACTGCAATATTTATAACTTTGCAGCAAGTGTGTTCACATTGATGTGCGTAAGGGAATCGGCAAACTGGGTGTTGTGTCGAAGTTTCTTCGGATTTTGAGCTTCTGTGCATTGTGTGTAGAGTAGCGTGGCGCCTGCCTGACACGAAGGAGCTGTTGCGTGCACGTCGCCTTTGAGGGTCTACAGTCCCAGATGGCTGTTGCCGATGCATATTTTGTATACGTGAGTGCCGTGTTAGCACTTTGCTGCCACGTGTGGAGCAAGTGTGGCAAGCAAGGCTGTATATTTCTCTTTACAGGCGTTTCGTCGTAATGCTGTGCTACGCCTGCACTTCACGAGGCGCGTGATAATGCATCGACGCCGGCGAATGCTTATAGCTGGCAGCGAACGAATTTTGACGAAGCGCTTGATATGAGCGTATTGCCAGAAAATTTCCGTAGCCGGCAATAGGCGAAGTGTGACACGAAGCATCGAAGAAGCGTGAGTCATGAACAAACGCGGCATTGTGGTGCGACTTGGAGCGAATCGAATAGCGAAGGTGCGTTCGTTTGAGAATACAGGTTGTACGACAGATTAACCACAAAATATGGCGTCTCCGCGGACGAAGCCTGTGGCCCCTTGAAATGAGTCTGCATTTCAAGGAGTCACAAGGCTTCGTGCGCGGAGACGCCATATTTTGTGATCAATTGCATCGGGCGCATACCC
>NW_013544640.1:0-1367 GCF_000499545.2 Eimeria tenella
CTGTGCTGCTGCTGCTGCTGCTGCTGCTGCTGCTGGGGCCCCCCAACCCCAGCAGCAAAAGCAGCACAAACTCAGGCGGGCCTTATGGGGCCCCCCATTCTTCTGGAGGCTTCTGGTCGAGCTATGGGGGCATTATCGGTGCAGAAGCAGGTATGCTGCTGCAGCTGCTGCTGCTGCTGCTGGAGCTGCTGCTGCACTGCAGCAGCTGCCGCTGCTGCCGGGTTTGCTCCTTCTGCTGTCTCTGCAGACTCTTCTAGGTGATGGCTGCCGTGCTGCTGCACCTGCTGGTGCTGCTGTTGCTGCTGTTGCTGCTGCTGCTGCGATCCGTGTTACTGCTGCTGCTGCTGCTGCGCCCTCTCCGGCAGCTGACGCGCAATGCTGCTGCTGCTGCTGCTGCTTCTGCTGCTGCTGCAGCTCGGAAGTCTAAGGATTACTACCAGCTGCTCGGTGTGAGAAGAAATGCAAGCCAACGCGCAATTGACAAGGCACGAACCTTAAACCCTAAACCCTAAACCCTAAACCCTAGTTCGGTGGAGTGACTTCTTCTTCTGGGCTCTCCAGCGCCTCCTAAAATGGCGCAGATGGAGGAGGCCTTCAGGGTTTTCAATGAGCCGTTAAGGATTCAGGAGTTAGGGTTTAGGGTTTAGGGTTTAGGGTTTAGGGTTTAGAGCGTGTGGCTGCAGGCGTATCGCAAGCTTGCCAAGAAGCTCCACCCCGATGTGGCCCCAGGAAAGGAAAAGGAGTTTATGGAGATCGCCAAGGCTCACGAAGTGGGTTAAGGGTTTAGGGTTTAGGGTTTAGGGTTTAGGGTTAAGGCTCGAAGCTCTGGGTCTAGGGTTCAGGGTTTAATGTGTAGGATTGAGGGTTTAGGGTTTGGGGTTCGGGGTTTGCGTGGCGCGAACTCCAGTGTCTGTGTCACGCGCGGGGCAGGGCAAGGGTTTAGGGTTTAGGGTTTAGGGTTTAGGGTTTAGGGTTTAGGGTTTGGTGCAGGTGCTGAGTGACCCTGAGCAACGGAAGAAATACGACACCTTCGGCGAAGAGGGTCTCGCGGGTTTTCCGGGGGCGGGGGCTGGCGACGCGGGTTTCCCCTTCAGCGAGTTTGTGTAAGAAACCCTAAACCCTAAACCCTAAACCCTAAACCCTAGCCCCTCGTTCGCAAGGCCCAAACCCTAGCGCGCGGCCAGCAGAGCTTGGGGCCTCCAGGGCGAGTTTCGGGGGGTGGCTTTGCCCTGCGTGGCGTCGCTGCCGCGGAGCCAGAGGGTCGAGGGTTTAGGGTTTAGGGTTTAGGGTTTAGGGTTTGGCGCAGAAACCTGTTTTCGGGGGCTGCCGGGGGCTTCGGGGGGGCCCCCCGGGGGCCGGGGGCCCCG
>NW_013544641.1:0-1215 GCF_000499545.2 Eimeria tenella
AGCCGCTGCTGGTCCTGCTGCTGCTGCTGCTGCTGCTGCGGGTGCTGCAAGGGGCGCTTGGGCTGCAGGAGCATCTCTTGAGTGGCTGGTGCTGCTGCTGCAGGCGTGGGCTGCTTCGGCGTGGGCGAGGGCAATGACCACTACTGGCTGCTGCACTCTCTGTGGCACGTCTTCATCCAGCTGGCCACTTGCTGCATCCTGCTGTCGCTGCTGGAGCACCCGCTTCTGCGGGAGCTGCGGAAGCAGCAGCAAAGCGAGCAGCAGCCCCCGCTGGGTGCTGAGTGCTGCACCCCCACGCGCTCGCTGAGCGAAGCCATTGCTTCTGGGGAGGACCTGCAGGCCGCAGCGCAGGCCGAAGAGGCCCTGCCGAGGCCCCTGGCCACTGCCTTCTGGCGAGTGCTGCAGCAAAGCCAAATGCGCCTCGTGACTCTCCAGTTCGAGGGGCAGGGCCCCTACTTGTCTCAGTCTCAAGAGGGGCCCCAAGGGGGGCCCCCCAGAGCCGACAGCCGCGCTGCGCTGTACGCAGGGGGCCTCCAGTCTTTGCTGGGGGTGATGACTCCGGCGCACAACCTGGAGCAGCTGCTGCCGGTCTTCACGCGTTTGCTGCTGCTGCAGCACGGCGCGCACAAGCGGCACCGGCGGGCGGCGCAGCAGCAGCAGCAGCAGCAGCAGCAGTCGGAAGGCGCCAGGCCGCTGCCCTCGCCGGCCTTCGCAGATGAAAGCCTCGTGCGACTGGGCACTGCCTCAGCAGTCACCGCAGAAACCCTCTCGCCGCAAACCACCGAGTCCACCAGCCCCACGAGCTCGGTGAGTTCTGCTGCCAGCGAGCTCAGCGAAGCTGGCTGCCTCTGGTGTGCAGCAAAAGCCACTCTCAGCGATGAGACGCTGCTGCAGGTCCACAGCAAACGCATGCGCTGGGCCTGCCGCCTACGCCTCATGCCCAGCCTCAGCTGCTTCTTGCCACCTCGCTGGCTCTGGGACCCAGCGGACCCCCGCTCGGGCCCTACGCAGCAGGACCTCCCCATTTCCCACTCGGGCCTTCTTTTGTGTTCTTAGCCTCCCTCCCGAGGCCTCTGGCTTTCCCTCCTTGACCCTCCGGGGCCTTCGCCTCCCCCAGGGGCCCTTCTTGGCGCTGCTCTTCCCCGGCTGCAGCACAAGCTGCAGCAGCAGCTGCAGCAGCAGCTACAGCAGCAGCTGCAGCAGCAGCTGCTGCTG
>NW_013544642.1:0-1314 GCF_000499545.2 Eimeria tenella
ACACCACCAGCAGCAGCAACGGAGGCAGCAGCGCCAACGCTGCCGGCCCCCATGCAGCTGCCCGCCATGGCCTTCGCCCAGGCCCTCCTCGCCCTCCCCGAAACCCTAGCAGCAAACTCTGGCCTCAGTGCAGCAGCAGCAGCACAAACCCTCAAAACCCTCCAGGCGCAGCAAAACTGCCCCTACCTCGGCATCGACTGCATGCAACTCGTCAGTTGAGGGTTTAGAGGAGGGTTCGCAGGAGGGTTTAGGGGACGGTTTGGGGGGGGGTTTGCAGGAGGGTTTAGACGGGGGTTTGCAGGAGGGTTTAGGGGACGGTTTGGAGGAGGGTTTAGAGGAGGATTTAGAGGGGGGTTTGGAGGGGGGTTTAAAGGAGGATTTAGAGGGGGGTTTAAACGAGGATTTAGAGGGGGGTTTGGGTTAAGGCTTTAGTTCAGGGGCTTCTTTGGAGCCTTAAAAGGCTTTGAAGAGGGTTTAAAGCAGCCCTAAAAAGGGTTTAAACAACCCCGAAAAAGGGTTTAAACAACCCCGAAGGAGGGTTTGAAGAAACCCGGAAAGAGGGTTTAGAGGACCCCTAAAAAAAAGGTTTAAAGGGGCCCTAAAGAGGGTTTAGAGGGTCTTCAAAAGAGACCCTACAAAGGGTTTAGATGGGGCCCCTGGGGGCCCCTCTAAACCCTGAGCAAGAGGGTTTAGTTGGGTTTGTTTGGTTTGTTGCGAGGGTTTATCTGGGGGTTTGAGGGTTTACTTTAAGAGGGTCTAGGGTTAGGGTTTACTTAGAGGGTTTATAGTGAGTGACTGGCGTGAGGGTTTGGAAACATATACTACCGAGGGTTTTGAGGCACCTCTGAGAGGGTTTGGGAAGCCTCTTGAGGGGCTTTCGAGGGTTTAGGGTTTAGGGTTTGCGCGCAGGGCACACACGATATGAGGGAGCAGGAAGTGTGGGAACCTCTCGCCTCAAAGAGGCAACAGATACTGCTGGCCACCCAGGTAAACCCTAAACCCTAAACCCTAAACCCTAAACCCTGGAGTCGCCGGGAGACATAAAACCCTGGAGCCTGCCTTCCGCGCGTCTGGAGCCAATCTAGCGAGGGCTTGGGGGTTTAGGGTTTGCAGGTGCTGACCGAGCGAGGGTTTAGGGTTTGACGGTTTAGGGTTTAGGGTTTGGGGTTTACGATCTGCAGGTCGTCAAAATGATCCTCAAGATCGACGACGTCATCTGCGCCAATGAGGAATAAAGGAATTTGCTGCTGCTGCCGCAGCAACTACAGCAGCAGCTGCTGCTGCTTCTGCTGCAGTTGCGGCAGCAACGGCTGG
>NW_013544643.1:0-1704 GCF_000499545.2 Eimeria tenella
GTGCTGCTGCAGTTGCTGCTGCAGCTGCAACAGCAGCAGCAGCAGCAGCAGAGCTGCGCGCTGATGCTGGGCAGCGCCAAGCTTTCTGCTGCAGCAGAACTGTTTGGGGGCTTTTGCAGCAACTCGTGAATAATTAAAAGGAGAGACAAAAGAGACGGAGACAGAAGAGACACAGATAAACAGAAACAAAAGCAGACAGCAGCAGCAGTAGCAGCAGCAGCAGCAGCAGCAACGAGCAGGAGGAAGCACTAGCAGCAAGCAACAGCAGAAGTAGCTGAAGAGGCGCAGCGAGTCTCAGCCCCTGATTAGTGCCGGGCAGCAATAGGCAATGCCCAAACCCTAAACTCTAAACCTTGAACCCTAAACCCTAAACCCTAAACCCTAAACCCTAAACTCTCGTCTTACAGGCACTACGCTGTGAGCCAAAAGGCCCCAATGGCCACTTTGCACAGCACTAGACCTCTTACCAAATTTAATAAACATCTTGGGGGCCCCCTACTAGTCTTGGGGGCCCCCCAGCAGGCAAGGGGGGCCCCCAGCAACCGTGGGGGCCCCCAGCAACCTTGGGGGCCCCCAGCAACCTTGGGGCCCCCCAGTAGCCGTGGGGGCCCCCCTTTTAGCAACCCTGGGGGCCCCCCTAGCAGCTTTGGGGGCCCCGAAGCAGCTGCAGGGGCCCCCCAGTTGCTGTTGCGGTCCCCCAAGGGGCCCTGGGGGCCCGTAGCAGCAAAAAGGAAGTTTGGGGTGTCCTCTGGCAATGCCAGGCTGAATCAATGCAGCTCCATCTACATTTATAGTCTTGAATTTAGGGTTTAGGGTTTAGGGTTTAGGGTCTAGGGTTTAGAGTGTAATCTGAATTGTTCCGTGGGTCTTGTTTTGCTGCCACTCCCTAACAACCTCTTTTTGACCATTTTGTTTCCTATCCACTATTTAAAACTAAAATAACATTTACTTTATATTTTTTTATAACTGAGGGGCCTCCTAACAAAGTTTGGAGCCCTCGGGAAGGATGTGGGGCCCCCGGGGCCCCTCCGGGTCTTGGGGCCCCTTCGCAGGCCTAGAGGCCCCTGGCAAAGTTATGGGCCCCTTCGAAAGCTATGGGGCCCCCCTGGAGAACTGGAGGACCCCCGGCAGACCTAGGGGCCCCCTAGGGCCCCCCTAGCAGACTTAGGGGGCCCCCTGGGGGCCCCCTAGAAGGCCTAGGGAAGCCTTTGGCAAGCTTAGGGGGCCCCCAGCAAGCTAGGGGGCCCTTTACGCTTGTCAAGGGCCCCCCCGGGGCCCTCTACGGCCCCCTAGGGGCCCCTAGGACCCTCTGGGGCCCCCTGGGGCCCCCTGGGGCCCCCAGGGGGCCCTTATTTTAGGTCACAGGAAAGGCAAGGCTAAGGGCCTCTGGGCTGAAGTGTCTGTACACTTGAATAGAATGAAAAGAATTTTATTTGAAAATTAAAAGGTCAAAAAAATTCACAAAGTTCTCTTTTGTGTGTTTTAGATGTTTAAATATATTTATCGCAGTGTGAGTGATTGTCATATTTGTTTCTAAGTTTTAATCACATAAATTAAAAGTTTTATTTAATAAATTGATAATTTTGGATTAAATAATTTGAAAAGTTTTAATTAATCAAGTTGCATTGAACTTCTCGAAACTCTCGCCTCTTTGTTTCTTTAAGTAAAGCATTTGTGCAAATAGTACTTCAAATAAATTAGATT
>NW_013544644.1:0-1420 GCF_000499545.2 Eimeria tenella
CGCGGGGGAGGCCTCTGAAGAAGGCGTCTACTTAGACCCCACAACTGAAGAAGAAGCAGCAGCAGCTAGAGTCGAGTGTGTTATTAGCGACCCCACCACAGGGTACTTGGTAGCAAACTTCTCTTGCATGCGTTTGGAGGGCCCCTGTAGGTGCCCCGGGGGGGCCCCCAAGGCCCTGGGGGCCACGGGGGTCAAGGGGGCCCCCCAGGAGGCCCTCTGGGGCCTCCTCGTTGCTGCTGCGAGGGCCCTAGATGAAAGAGTGAGGCAGCAAGCAGCACTTGTGCTGCACTCATTAACTGCAGCGTGGGGAAGGCCCGGCGACAGCTAGGGGGCCCCCTCAGCGCCACTCTAGGGGCCCCCAGACCCCCAAGGGGCCCCTCAGGGCCACTTTGGGGCGCCCCGGGGCCCTCCGAGTGAGGGGCCCCCCGGCAGGCCCCTCACGTGGCGAGCCCCCGGGGGCCTCTCACTTGACTACCCTAAGAGACTAGTCAGATGGGGGCCCCCGGGGGCCCCTCACTTGGCTAGCTAAAGGGACCCCGGGGCCCCTCATTTGCCTATCTAT
The DNA here is from genome assembly GCF_000499545.2 of Eimeria tenella. Taxonomy (NCBI): domain Eukaryota; phylum Apicomplexa; class Conoidasida; order Eucoccidiorida; family Eimeriidae; genus Eimeria; species Eimeria tenella. The sequence continues at coordinate 563 of NW_013544644.1, forward strand.
CTTGGGGGCCCCTAGGGGCCCCCGCAGCTGCCTTTGTCACGGACTCTTTAGCTTTTTCTCTAAAGCAACTAAGCAGCATATAGGCCAGCAGCAACAATAAGCAAAGTCAGGATAAGCAAAGTCAGGATAGGGGGGCCCCCGCAGCAGCTTAGCAAGTTCCAGGGCGCAAGGGGGCCCCCCAGCCCACAATCAAACCCCTCGGGGGGCAGTGGGGGCCCCTGGGGGGCCCCCTAGCAGCAGCAGCTTAGCCCTCAGGTGACCCCACAGGGAGGCCCCGGGGCCCCCCCGGGGCCCCTTGCCCCTTAAGGCTTTCAGCCGGGACCCCCGGCCTCTGGGGCCCACAGTACCCTCAGGGGCCCCCCAAATAAGCCAGGGGGCCCCTAGCTGCGGCTCACGGAGCGGCTGCGAGTCCTTCTTTCCTTGGGCCTTTCCGCAGAGGGGGCCCTGCAGCAGCAGCAGCAAGCAGCAGCAGCAGAAAGAAGCATTAAAACTGCAGCAGTGGGCCCTCACTGTTGCTGCACAGCTGCCTCTGCCTGCTGCAGGGGCCTCCGGGGGCCCCCAGGGGGCCCCTAGGGCTCCCAGGGGCCCCTAGGGGCCCCTGGGGACCCCCGGGAGCCCCTAGGGGCCCCTGCTGAGGGCCTCGGGGGCCCCATGTGACACTGGGGGCCCTCACCTCCTTGGACTCCTGCTGCGGGTGCGTCCTCTTCTTTCTGTTGCCAGCAGCAAATAAACAGCAGGCACACAGAGGCCGCAGCAGCATGCAGCAGCAGCAGCAGCAAGTAGCAGCAAGGCGGAACAGCAGCAGCAGCCAGCGGCAGCCGTAGCAGCAGCAGCAGCAGACTCACTTCTGTCGCCATC
>NW_013544645.1:0-1496 GCF_000499545.2 Eimeria tenella
CCCTGCTGCTGCTGCTGCTGCTGCTGCTGCTGCTGCTGCTGGTAGTGCAGGTCCCGCGGCAGCAGCGCCAAAACGTCCACTTCAGAAGGCCCATTATTCGCCACCGACAGCACCGCCGTTATGAGGCCCCCCTGCCTCCCCTGGCCCAGGCAGCTGACGCTGACCTGCAGCAGCAGCAGCAGCAGCAGCAGCAGTTAGATGAGCGGGAATTTCTGGAAACAAACAAAATCAAGATGTTACCTGCAGCGGAGGGCGCACTGGCAGCTGACACTCAGCCCCAAACTGAGACCAAACTGCGGGGCCCCGGGACCCAGCAACGTGCCTGCAGCAGCAGCAGCAGGAATAGTAGCAGCAGCAGCAGGAATAGAAGCAGCAGCAGCAGGAACAGAAACAGCAGCAGGAATAGCAGCAGCAGCAGCAGGAACAGAAACAGCAGCAGGAATAGCAGCAGCAGCAGGGACAGCAGCAGCACCGGCAGGAACAGCAGCAACAGCAGCAGAAATAGCAGCAGAAGCACCAGCAGCAGGAATAGCAGCAGTGGCAGCACGAAAAGCAGCAGCAGCAATAGCACGAAAAGAAGCAGCAGCAGCAGGAACAGCGACACCAGGACCACGAGCAGCAGCAACAAGGCCGCGAATATGCAGCAACCCAGTGGGTTACATGCAAAGGACAGACGATCAAACCCTAAAACCTAAACCCTAAACCCGAAACCCTAAACCCTAAGGGTCTAAGCACAGTCAGCCCTCACCACTTGAGGCACAGCGGCAGCACCGCCTTGCCCCCTCCCGCGGGGCCCAAGCTTCCTTTGCTGCTGCTGCTGCTGCTGCTGCTGCTGGGGGGCCCCCAGTGGGGGCCCCCATAAGACAAAAAGGCCTCGTCTAGGCGCAGCAGCACGCTGTACTGCTCTTGAGGGCGCAGCGTCACCGGGAGGTCTCCCTGCAGCAGCAGCAGCAGCAACAGCAGCAGCAGCAGCAGCAGCAGCAGCGAGGGCGTATTGCGTATTGCTAGCTTTTGCTGCTCGTGTTGCTGCTCTCAAACAAAGACCCCCAGCCAGTCTGGTGTGGTGGGCTGCACATACAGCTTGCTACATTTCTAGCTAGCTAGCTAGCTAGCCAACTAGCTAGCTAGCTAGCTAGCCAACTAGCTAGCTAGCTAGCCAACTAGCTAGCTAGCTAGCTAGCTACTTGGCCATAGATTGGAAAGCCATCTGGCGGGCTGGCGAGCTAGCTACAGAGCTGCAAGTGGCATGGCTGGCTAGCTAGTCAGTTAGCTAGTCAGCTAGCTAGCTGGCTAGCTAGTCAGCTAGCTAGCTGGCTAGCTAGCCAGCTAGCTAGCTGACTAGCTAGCTGAGTAGCTAGCTAGCCAGCTAGCTAGGTAGCTCCCGCACTGGCTAGCTAGCTCAGTGGGACTGAGCTTTAAGCCTAATTCCACACTTCAGACCCTAAACCCTAAACCCTAAACCCTAAACCCTAAACCCTAAACCCTAAACCCTAAAC
>NW_013544646.1:0-1027 GCF_000499545.2 Eimeria tenella
CGCTGCCACCGCTGCTGCTGCTGCTGCTGCTGCTGCTGCTGCTGCTGCTGCAGGATCGTGGGCTGCACAGGCGGCACTGGGGAAGATGAACACTACCCTTTGTGGTTTCGCTGCCGCGAGGGTTTTCTCTACCGCTGCGGAGAGTGCGACCAGATCTTCATGCACGTGAGGGTTTTGTACTCGCTCCCCGAAGGCAAAGACCCCTTTCCCCTGGACCCCGACGTGAGGGTTTAGGGTTTAGGGTTTAGGGTTTGGGTGGGCGGGCAGCGCGGAGGAACGAGGCGCGCGCGGGGGAGGGTTTAGGGTTTAGGGTTTAGGGTTTAGGGTGTAGGGTTTTGTACTCCCTCCCCGAAGGCAAAGACCCCTTTCCCCTGGACTCCGACGTGAGGGTTTAGGGTTTAGGGTTTAGGGTTTAGGGTTAGGATTTGGGGTTGGGGGGCAGCGGGGAGGAACCAGGGGTGTGGGAGCTAGGGCTTAGGGTTTAGGGTTTGGGGTTTATTCCCTTCCCGAAGGAAAGGACCCCTTTTCTCTGGACCCCGACGTGAGGGTTTAGGGTTTAGGGTTTAGGGTCCGGGGTTAGGGTTTGAGGTTGGCTTGCAGCGGGGAGGAACGAGGGGCGCGGGAGATAGGGTTTAGGGTTTAGGGTTTAGGGTTTGGGGTTTAGGGTTTGGGGCTTGGCAGCGGGGAGGAGCGAGCGGCGCGCGGGATAGGGTTTGCGGAATAGGGATTGCAGCGGGGAGGAGGGAGAGACGCGGGAGCTAGGGTTTAGGGTTTATGGTTTAGGGTTTAGCAATAAAACAAGCAAACAAACAAGTAAACAATTCATTTATTCATTAATTTATTCATTTATTTTTGCTGCTGCTGCTGCTGCTGCTGCTGCTGCTGCAGGTGGTTGATGTCTTCAGCGTGGAAACCCTAGAAAAGGCCCAGCGGCAATGGAACAGCGGAGAGTACATCATGTGGCCCGTCGGCGAAGAGGCCTACTCGAGACTCTTTCTTCAGGGTTTGCCGCCCTAGGGTTTAGGGT
>NW_013544647.1:0-1106 GCF_000499545.2 Eimeria tenella
TCTGCCCCTGCCGCTCCGAGCCGACGCTTGCTGCTGCTGCTGTTGCTGACTGCAGCAACAGCAGCACAGGGAGGACCGTGCTGCAGCAACGAGCTGCCGCTGCAGCGAAAACGGCTGCTGGTGCCTTTGCTGCTGCTGCACCTGCCCACCAGCAGCAACTGCTGCTGTTGCTGCTGCTGGTGTTGTCCTTGCGAAGTGCAGCAGCAAGAGCAGCAGCAGCAGCAGCTCCTGCAGCAGCAGCAACTGCTGCTGCAGGGGCTCTTATAAGCTTCTTACAATTACGAACTGCGTTTTGGCCTCGAGGCAGATATCTTATAATCCTAGACAGCTAGCCACAGCTAGCTAGAGCTAGCTACAGCTAGCTACAGCTAGCCACAGCCAGAGAGAGCTAGCCAGGGGCAGTCACAGATAGCCACGACTAGCCGCAGCTAGCCACAGCTAGCCGCAGCTAGCCATAGCTAGCCACAGTTACAGCTAGCTGCAGCCAGCCACAGCCAGCCACAGCCAGCCACAGCTAGCCACAGCTAGCTAGCTGCAGCTAGCAGCTAGCTGCAGCTAGCTGCAGCTGGCGCAGCCTAGAGAGCAGCAGTTTCGCCTGAAAAGAGAGGGTTTTGCGCTGCTATTCAGAGAAATTATTAGGGTTTAGAGAAATTTTTAGGGTTTAGGGTTTAAATTTCAGGGTTTGATAGTCGGGGTTCAGGGTTTTGGGTATAGTGCCTCAGTGTTGAGGGTTTAGGGTTCAGGGTTTAGGCTTTAGGGTTTAGGGTTTAGGGTAGAGCGTTTAGGGTTTAGACAGTCATTAAACCAGGGGGAACACAGCAGTACTATAGGGGAGTTTATTTTGCTGCTGCTTCTTATTTTGCAGATTTGAGGGAAAAGACATAAAAAGCGCAAGAGGTTTAGGGTTTAGGGTTTAGGGTTTAGGGTTTAGGATTTAGGGTTTAGGGCTTTGGGTGTAGTGTTTAGGGTTTAGGGTTTAGAGCTCATGGAGTTTCCTTCTTACACATTAGGGTTTAGGGTTTGGAGTCTAGTGCTTGAGATCAAGAGTTTAGGGTTTAGGGTTTAGGGTTGAGGGTTTAGGGTTTAGGGTTTAGGGTTTAGGGTTT
>NW_013544648.1:0-1768 GCF_000499545.2 Eimeria tenella
TTTGCTGCTGCTGCTGCTGCTGCTGCTGCTGCTGGTTGCACAGCGCACAGAGCTGTCGGGGTGTTTGGAGAAGCTGCGGTTTGCAGAGCAGCAGCAGCAGCAGCAGCAGCAGAAGCTGCAGCAGAAGGAGGAGGACTGCAGCAAGCTAAAGGCCCTAGAAACAGAGGTGGGCAACTCCCAAACCCTAGACCCTAAACCCTCAGCTCCGACCCTCTCCGGAAACGCTGAACAACCTAAACCCTAAACCCCAAACCCTAAATTCTTCACACAAACCCTAAACCCTGAGCCCTAGAGACTGAGCTTTGAATGCTTCTTGCCTTAAACCCTAAACCCTGGCAAGCGAACCAAACCCTAAACCCTGTTTTGGGGTTTGTGTGTGGCGTGCTGCTGCAGCTTTCTAATGAAGTAATTCGGCTGGCAGACGAGGAGCAGCGCCTTAAAAGTGCTGCTGAGGAGAAGCAGCAGCTGCTGCAGCAAAGGCTGTCGGTGGAGCAGCAGCAGCAGCTGCTGCTGCTGCAGCAGCAAGCGGACAGCAGACACACAGAGCTGAAGCAGCAAATGGCCAAGAAGCAGCGGCAGCTGCAGCAGGCCACAAGTGCTCTTAACATTGTGCGTAAAGTAGCTCGCAGCAGCAGCAGCAGCAGCAGTAGCAGCAGGAGCAGCAGCAACAGCAGCAAAACTAGCAGCTGCAGCAGCAGCAGCAGCAAGTGCGTTTCAGCAGGCACTGCAGCATTTAAGCACGAGTTGCTGCTGTCCATCAGGGTTAAATGCCTTCGAGTTCCTAGCTGCTATGCTTGCTGCTGTTGCTGCTGCTGCTGTTGCTGCTGTTGCTGCTGCTGTTTCTGGTGCTGCTGCAGGTGGAGAGAGAATGCTTGGAGCTAGAGCGACGAATTTCCTGCCTGCGCGAGCTGGAGGTGAGCAGCAAACCCTCGCGCTAGGATTTAGGGTTTAGGGTTTAGGGTTTAGGGTTTAGGGTTTGGCGAAGGCGCTGCATGCAGGACGAAGCAAGGCAGAAACAAACAGCAGCAGCAGAAACGCTGCAGCAGCTGCTGCGGGAAGCAGCAAAAGTGAAGGAGTCTATTAGCGAGGCCACAGAACAGACACAAGTGAGTTTGCAGCAATTAAAATCGCAAACCCTAATGTTCCCTAAACCCTAAACCCTAATATTCCCTACACCCTTAACCCTAATAACCCCTCGTTCTAGCTGTCGAGGCGTTTGCGCCCTAGAGCCTAGGGTTTAGAGTTTAGGGTTTAGGGTTTGACGTTTAGGGCGTAGAGTTCAGGGTTTAGGGTTTAGGGTTTAGGGTTTAGGGTTTAGGGTTTGGGGTCAGGCGAACTCTTCGCGGCGGCGGGAGCTGGAGCAGCTGCACGAGGAGCTGCAGCAGCAACTTGCTGCTGTTCGCTGCCTGCACCATGACGCGCAGCAGCAGCAGCAGCAGCAGCAAGTTTTGTCGGACTTGAAGACAAAAGCGGGGCTGGGAAACGCTGTTTTAGGGTTTGTGGCCAGCTGCTGCTTGCCAGCCAACAAAAGATTTGCTGCTGCTGTTGCTGCTGCAATGGGCCGCTGGGCCAACGCCCTCATTGTTCAAGATGTCGCCACTGCCCACGTAAACCCTAAACCCTAAACCCTAAACCCTAAACCCTTGGTCTTATGCCAGGCCTCTTCGTTTCTTGCTGCAGCGCAAGTGCAGCCGCCTCGCCCGTCCTTGCTGCTGCTGCTGCTGCCGTGCTACTGCTGCTGCTGCGCAGCAGCAGCAGCAGCAGCAAG
>NW_013544649.1:0-1585 GCF_000499545.2 Eimeria tenella
CCAGGGGGGCCCCCCAAGGGGCCTCCCTGGGGGGCCCCCAGGGGGCCCCCCAGGGGGGCCCCCCAAGGGGCTTTGTGTGGACTCTGGGGACTGCGGCTGGGGAGGAGCAGTTGGGGTGAGGACAAAAGCTAGGGTTTGGGCTTCGTGAGGGTCTAGGGTTTGGGAGTCCTGAGGGTTTAGGGTTTGGGGGTCCCGAAGGTTTAGGGTTTGCGGGCCCTCAGGGGAAAGGGGCCCCAAGACTCCTCGGCTGCGAGGGGCGTTGCTGTCAGTGTAGCTGCGCATTCTGGAGTGGAGAGAAGGCAGCGGAGCATGGCCGGCAGCGAGGGTTTAGGGTTTGCGAGGGTTTAGGGTTTAGGGTTTGCGAGGGATTAGGGTTTGCGAGGGTTTAGCGTTTGCTGCCGTGAGCGCGGGGAGATCCGATAAGGCGAGACAAAGGGTTCTTTTTAAAGACCATTTCACTTAATAGCGATTATTGAATGCATGCGAAATTCTCCGTTACAACCTAGCAGCAGCAGCAGCAGCAGCAGCAGCAGCAGCAGCAGCAGCAGCAGGTGACCCCACGCCGTCAGGGCCCCAGCTGCGTTTAACCAGAAGAAACTCGCTTAATTTTCCAACTATGTGGAGAAATTTTGTATATATTTCAACTCCGAAATAAGGGTTTAGGGTTTAGGGTTTAGCAACTAGGGTTTAGCGAGGGTTTAGGGTTTAGGATTCAGCGAGGGTTTAGACAGACCACTGGCTGGCGGGCGCCTGCCGACTTGCTGCTGCTGCCAGCAGCAGGTGAAATTACTTCGACTGAATTGACATTAAATTTAAATTAAAATAAAATAAATTATTATTTAATTAAATTAATTAATTATTTAATTATTTCATTTCAGCTCGCATTGTTCTCTCACCGCGGCAGCAGCAGCAGCAGCAGCAGGTCACTTCGGCGGCAGCTGCAGCAGGAACCGCCGAACCCTGGGGTTAAGGGTTTTCGCCAAACCCTAAACCCTTAAATTTAGGCTATGAAGAAACTTCAAACCTCAAAACTTAGGGTTTCGGGCCCAGGCCTAGGGTTTATATACCGTCACCTACAGGCTAGGGTTTAGAGACCAGGGTTTAGGGTTCAGATACCAAATTTAAGATTTCCGCAGCTAGGGTTTAGGGTTTCTACAGTCCTGTTAAGGGGCTAGGGTTTGGAAATTGTTTCCGAGGGTTTAGGGTTTACATCACAGAGCTAAGGCCCCCGGAGCTAGGGTTTAGGGTTTGCAGTCTTAAGGTGCTAGGGTTTAGAAAGTGCTCCCGAGGGTTTAGCGTTCACATCACAGAGTCGAGGGTTCCTGAGCTAGGGTTTAGGGTTTCTTGTCCCGAAAGGGGCTAGGGTTTAGTAACTTTCCGAGGGATTTGAAAGAAAGAATTAAACCGCAGTCACGAGGGTTTAGGGTTTGGGGGCCCCAGCCCGGCGTCCCCCTTCGCCTGGAGCAGCTAGACTGCAGCAGCAGCAGCCGCGCTGCAGCAGCAACTACACTGCAGCAGCAGCAGCCGTGCTGCAGCAGCAACCACCCCGCAGCAGCAGCAGCTGCCCTGCAGCAGGCGCCTTGGC
>NW_013544650.1:0-1034 GCF_000499545.2 Eimeria tenella
CCCCGCAGGGCACCGGGCGGAAGTGGCGGGGGGCTCCCCGCGGGAGCTGCTGGGGGACCCCCCAGGGGGGCCCCCCGGGGGCCCCGGGGAGCAGCTCCCCGGGGGCAATTCAAAAGGAGAAACAAAACGCTCCGCCGCTCCCTCTGCTTCCTGGGGCAAAGGCCGCGGCATTGTGGGTTCCCTGGAGCCTGGGGGGCCCCCCTGGCTTGTGTGGGCCTTGGCTTAGAAGCAGCAGCCGTGGCAGCGCCTGGGAGCTGCTGCTGCAGCGGGAGAGGCAGCCCGGGGGGCCCCGCAAGGGCCCCAACAACCCACGGGACACACAAGGGGCTGCAGCAGCAGCAAAGGGCCCCACGGGTAGCTGCTGCGGCCAAGAAAAAATGCTCCTGGGGGCCCCCAGTTGCTGCAGCGAAGCAAAAGGCTAGCTAGGGTCACCTGCGCAGGTTTGGGGGCTCATTATTACTACTTATCGGCCCCCCTTTAGGCTATTTCTGCTGCAAATACCTTTTTATTGAAATTATTGAAGAAGAGGAGGAGGTAAAACCCCGAAAATGCCGCTGGCAGCGGCTGGTGACGCCCACGCCCACAATAGCCCTCGCGGGGGAGCTGGTAGGTTCCCTCCCCTGTTTGATGCTCCGCGCAGTATTTTTCGCCGTTTTCAAGTTTTATTTTATTTGTTTTTGTTGTTTTAAATAAAATACTACGATTAAAAACAGAAACTAAACGATTTCGCTGGCGTTCACGCCACGCGCAGGCGGGGCCTTCTGGGTCACCGGCCGCTGCGAGCTGTCCGCTGGACCTGTGCGTACACCCCAGCTCCCTGGCTGGAATAGTCTCTCCAATATGTTCGAAAAACAAAACATTTATTTATTATTTGTCATGCTTTGAGCTTTTCGACCGATTTCACAGCAATTTCAGCCCTCTTTTCGCCTGCTCGCTTGCTCATTGCAGCCAGAAGCACCCAGCTGCGGCTAGGGCCCCCCCGCCAATGCTGCAGCAGCAGCAGCAGCAGCAGCAGCACTGGGATACAAAATGGG
>NW_013544651.1:0-1708 GCF_000499545.2 Eimeria tenella
CTATCCTGGCCCTGCTGAGTCTCGATTAGTCATAACAAAGGTGCAAAATTGTTTTAAAGAATAATTTGAGGTTCAAATTGCTGGTTGACAAGTTACTTGCAGCTGCGGCGCTCCGAGTTCGTCAGTTCTTCAGGATTCTGTCGGCCTGAACGCGCCGACCCTGAACCCGCCAACGGCACTAACACGTACAGAATCAGCAATAACGCTAAACAATCTAAACACGAAGCAGACGATGAAGTTCGAGCGTCCCTGGATCATCAGAGAAACAGAGTGCCTTACGGGGAACTTCGAGGAATCCCTTGAGACACGGCACTTCCTTAGTTATTGCCGTCAACACCAGTTCGCCTGTGATATCGTTGAATGCCGCTAAAGCAGAAATTACAATTAGGAAAAGAACCCACCGTAACGTCTTCCGCCAAGAGTTCGGACACTGCGCGAGGCCGCATTGAAGACTCCAGGGAGTGACTCTGTTCACAACCATGACAATTCCGCAGTCTGCTGAACATGCTTAATGTTGTACATTGGGCTTCTTAGACCGACACGTTGGCTAGCTTTGGGGTTTTGGTGGCTTTGACGTTGCTACATGGTAACTATCACGTGTGGAGGCTCGATAAATGGTGTTCTCACATACATTCCCCGCATCAAACCAATGCTGCAGTTTCCACAATGGATTATTCCTTTTTTTCGTAGCTCTGTGTGTTGTATCTAGTGGCGTATTTGAATGGATGAGCCTCAGTAGCTCGCAGAGTTGAATGGTGAACGACAAACTGCTCAGCAATGCGTGTTCAATTCTGCCGGTTTTCAGAACCCACGGGGTGCAAAGTCCAGCATTTAGCACTAGCCGTGAGGAAACCGTGTGATCTACTCTTTTAGGCGTCCCACCTCCAGGTCTAGGGTGCGTTAAGCTCTCTTACGCTTTAGGATTCAGCTCAAAGTGATTCGAGGAAGAAACTGTATCACAGAAATTTGCATTCCAAAAGACGCAACCGTAAGGTAGAGATTTCTTTTAATCCGCTACAGTGAAAGAGCCGAAAACCTGCACTTGTGTCTACTCTGCTACGCATAATCAGTGCACTCACGGGAACGAGCTTTCATCGTAGGCCACACTGCCAGTGCATCAGAACGTTTCAAACATTTCCACGACCGCATTATACTAGATAGTGCTAAAACGGAAAAAGCGGTAGCCTCAGAAGAGCTTGAGCTAGGGCAGGGGAGCGGTTGCTATCTGTGATATGCCCAAAGCTTTTAACAAGGATATTTTGCGGAAGGGTGAGGCGGGGGCTAGGTGGAAGGGTCACTGCTCACTCGCTCCCCAGGGCTGAACGTGGGGATCGGGTGAGCGGGTAAGCAGTGATCCCAGTGGGGACTTTTTTCCTGCCCAAGCAGACCCGAAGAGCCAAACCCGCAAGCTTAATAATGCCCATCTTATGACAATTGTGAAAAAACATGTATTTGTAATGGTTCAAGCGCTTAAGTCGCTCAATTTCCGCTTGAAGTGCGGAGATTCCTGCAGGCTCCACAGGGCCTGAGCAGAACCACAGAATGTTAAGCACGATGGCTACACCGTTATTCAGCGGTTTTTCGAGCTTCTCATGATAGATTGTGGTGGCATTTACGTGGATTTATTTTCATAAATGCTGGGCTGACGACACAACACAAGCGTGATGCTCGATACCCCCCACACAAGGGCTATTACCTGCAATGCGAA
>NW_013544652.1:0-1618 GCF_000499545.2 Eimeria tenella
CGCGAGCCGCGGCCGCTGCTGCGGCGGCGGAAGCCCCGCACGGCGCCCCCTGGGTGGCCAGCTAGCCAGCTAGCTAGCTGGCCAGCTAGCTGGCTGGCTGGCTAGCTAGCTGGCTGGCTGGCTAGCTAGCTGGCTGGGTGGCTAGCTAGCTGGCTGGCTGGCTAGCTAGCTGGCTGGCTGGCTAGCTAGCTGGGTGGCTGGCTAGCTAGCTAGCTGGGTGGCTGGCTAGCTAGCTAGCTGGGTGGCTAGCTAGCTAGCTGGCTGGGTGGCTAGCTAGCTAGCTGGCGGGAAGGTTGCTGGGTGTCACAGGTATGCTGCTGCTGTGGAGTGGCTGCTGCTGCTGCTGCGTTTGTTCAAAGAAAACAACCAGCAGCAGCAGCAGCAGCAGCAGCAGCAGCAGCAGCAAAAGCCGTCTCCTCTGGAGCCTATTTTTGTCCCCACGATGAAATGCATGGGCGAGGAAATGTGAATCAAAAAAGTGGAAATGCAAATTAAAAAAATGTGAAATGCATTTGTGTCTTCGTTCTTGATGCATGTATTTGTGCCCTGTACATACACCCGGTGCAGCTCTTGGCATTTCTGCGCAGTCACCTCTTATATGGAACTAATGCTTTTGGAAACAAAATATATTTATCGACAAGTAAATATATTTTTATATTTTGTTTATATCTCCTGCAAAAAGAAAGTGCTTTATGTGTGCATGCGGCTGTGCTGGGGTGTACGTACACCCCAAGATCGTGTGCCTCGCGGCTGTGCCGGGGTGTACGTACACCCCAAGAAACGTGGCTTCTTCGCGTAAATGCATTTAAATGTATTTATTTATTTCGTGAATTTATTTTATTTAAATGTGTCGATTGTATTACGTTTCTTTTATCAAACAGATCCATAATTTGCAAATGCACCTGTCGTTGTCAGTGGACTTGCGCATGCATCTTTCGAAGAGAGTTGTGCAAAAGTCTTTTCTGAACATTTCCAAATGGTTTTAAATGCATTTTAAATGTATAATATAAATAAAAATATAAATTTATTTTATTTGTATTATATTTAGAAGGTAAAAGCGCAAAAAGACGGAAAAGGCGCATTTGGAATTGCAATATTGCGGTGTATGTACACCCGAACACACCATGTACATCTACACATATATATATATATATAAAGAGTCTTATATATATATATATTTATTGTTCATTTATTCTTTTCTTCATTTCTTTGACAAATCCAACAATGCCTAAACAATTTTCCCCCAGTTGATTCTCAGCTCGCTGAGCTGTACGGACACCCCAAGTACCCGCAGAATCGATCTTGCTGCTGCTGCATTTACCTCCTGCAGCAGCAAGCTGCTGCAGCAGGTCTGTGGCAAGTCACTGGGGCTAGCTGGTGGCCATGGGCTTTGTGGGGGTTTCGCTGTGGCTACCTGCAGCTAGGCACGGCTAGCTGTAGCTAGCTGTAGCTAGCTGTGGCCAGTTACGGGTAGCTGTGGCTGGCTTTAGCGAGCTGTGGCTAGCTGCGGCTGGCTCTGGCTAGCTGTGGCCAGCTGTTTCTAGACGAACGTGGCTGTGGCTAGCTGTAGCTAGCGGTGGCTAGCTGTGGCTAGCTAGCTGCCTATAGACCCTGTGAC
>NW_013544653.1:0-1125 GCF_000499545.2 Eimeria tenella
ACGAATCCAGGGAAACAATGGAATGTCAACATACGAATATACAGCATTATCGTGGTACAGCCTGTATGTTGGGTCCTGACGCTCATGCCTTGCCCACAGCGCAACAAGGCGGAACCACCAAACTGCAGATGCGCCGGCTTCGTTGAACTCAAGTTCTGTAGCATGCATGTTTTAAGTGCGCGACGCCGGGTGCGAATGCACCTTGTCCGCGATCCAGTGACTCGAGGGGATATTGCTGTTCGCGGTTGGCTGGAGGTGCCCCCTTTCGGCTTGGATACCTTGGGTGAATGATTTTCTGCTTAAGATTACCTGGCGCTCTAGCTTTCCGTTGCAGCTATTCTCGTGAGTGTTGTTGTGACAGCCAAAAAATGCTTCGTGATGTGCAGCTGGGACGCGATGGTGCAAGTGGCTGGGCTCGTTGATGTGGAGACACGTGCACGAGATGGACAATGTGTTCGTCGGAATGCTTTTGAACGTTTTGTGAGCACTGCGTTCCTCGCAGCCGGTACGAAACCAAATGTTAGATCCACGTGCTTTAGTGTGCAAGGAGCTGGTGTCGTTTCTACATCTGCTCAAGTGTCCACGAATTCCGCAGTCGGCCAGTAGAAGGCATCCTGTCCAGTCGTAGAGCAACATGTTTTACGTAATGTCTCATGGCATTACTGTCAAATGGTTCTGTAGATCATGCAGGACGCGGCCAGCGTTTGGAGCACTCTCATTCTGCAGGGAGTAGGCAGTGATCGATTTTAACATTGCAACGGCAGCACTCATAGCATCCAGTCACTAATAAGAGTGTGGCACTGACGATTTGCATCATTGGGATTCACCGATGTGCGAGCAATCACTGTTGCTGCTTGCGCGATGGCTTATTGCTGAACGTTGACTCACGCAGTCTGCAGGAGTCCTTCGTGTGAGAGTATGCTTTCCGACACCTTCTTGCCGGAGTGCAGTTGAACAATTGTGCTTGAACATTGCAGCCTTTTATAAAATTGGAGGTGATGGTGGAGTTCCTGGTTCTAGGGTCTTGAGTCTTAGTGGAAATTTGGACGAGCGCTAATCGTTGTCCATCATATCGAACGACGTGCCCCTTGTTTTGTGGCTGGCTTGCGCAGTACAGCGCCGCAT
>NW_013544654.1:0-1101 GCF_000499545.2 Eimeria tenella
CTGGTCGGTTTGCTGCTGCTGCTGCTGCTGCTGCTGCTGCTGCTGCTTGCCGCTGTTGCCTGCTGCTGCAGCAGCAGCTTCTCGCTGCTGCAACAGCAGCAGGCGCGTGCTTCCGCCTCGCGAAGCGCTGCGCCCCTGCTGCCTGCTGGCCCCCCGCAGCAGCAGCAGCAGCAGCAGCAGCAGGTTTGCGTGTGTTGCTGCAGACGCGCTGCTTGCTGCGGGTGCGGCAGCTAGCAGCAACAGAAATTCAAAGGGTTTGGAAAGGCCGCTGCGCCCGCAGAGCCCTCGACGAGGAGTGGGAGGCTTGGGTGGTCAAGTGGATGTGGGACAGCAGCAACGCAATAGTCGAGGTGAGGGTTTAGGGTTTAGGGTTTAGGGTTTAGGGTTTGGGGTTTGGGGTTTGGGTTTAGGATTTGGGCTTAGGGGGGTAGAGGTGTAGGATTAGAGGCTTGGGTGGTCAAGTGGATATGAGGCAACAGCAACGCCATGGTCGAGGTGATGAGGGTTTAGGGTTTAGGGTTTAGGGTTTAGGTCAGCCGCTGTGAGGCCCCCTCCACGCTCTGTTAGGCTGCTCACCATTAGCATTTATTTATTTATATATTTATTATTTTAATTTATCTTTATTTATATTTATTTAGTTTAATTAGTTAATTGATTAAGTATTTATATTTATTTTAATTAATTTATTTTTGTTCAATTTGTTTCTTCAGGTTGTTGGCGACTTCTCTTCACCACCATGGACCAAGAGGCACTTGATGACTTACTGCCACATTCGCGAGTAAATCCTAAACCCTAAACCCTAAACCACAAACCCTAAACCCTAGCTTTATACCGCAAACCCTAAACCCTCGGGGATGCGCTGGTTCTGTGTCCCAGGCCTTGTAGTTTAGCTGCGGAGTGCGCGTTTCTTCTGAACGAAAGGATTTTAATTAATTAAGTTAATTAAGTTAATTAAGTTAATTAAGTTAATTAAATTGATTGAATAATGTATTTATTTATTTATTATTTCTATTTTATTTGCAGATGCTTCGTTTTGGCGCTCCCCCGCCGCCCCGGGCGCCACGAGTTGAAGTTCATAGTTAACGGCCGCTACGTCTGCGA
>NW_013544655.1:0-1121 GCF_000499545.2 Eimeria tenella
TCCTGCTGCTGCTGCCGCTGCTGCGGCGGTCTGACAGTCCCCCCACAGACTCCAGATTGCCAGAGTGCTGCCAAGAAGGAGACAAGCATTCTGCTGCTGTCTCTGCAGCAGCAGCAGCAGCAGGAGCGCCCAGAAGGGGCAGCTCAGACGCCAGACTCACCTGCTGCTGCTCCTGCTGCTGCTGCTGCTGCTCGTCCTGCTGCACCGATACGCGTCTTGCTGCTGCTGGAGGGGCCAGGGCCCCGCTGCGCATCCGCGGCTGAGGGGGGGCCTCCTGTGGGAGTCCCCAGCGGCCCTCGGGGGCCCCCTTTCCAAGGGAGGGCCCCTCGGGGCCCCCAATACCCTCTAGGCCAGACACATGAGGGGCCCCTCCCCCTTGATGGGGGGCCCCCCCCTGCTGGAGGGGCCCCTCTGGGGCCCCCTGCAGAGAAACCCCCTTCTGGGGGGCCCCCTGCTGCGGGGCTCCCTGCTGCGGGGGCCCCTTGGGGGCGCCCTGCTGGGGGGGCCCCTGCTGAGGGGCCCCCTCAGGGGGCCCCTGCTGGGGGGCCCCCAGCCGCAGCGGGAAGGGAAGGGCTGGTGAAGAAAGGGACCTTTCCATTTGAATTCTTTTTGTCTTCAGCTTCGCCAGACGTTCCCGAATAAGACGAACTGCAGCAGCAGCAGCAGCAGCAAGATGGAGCGAAAAATAGCAGCAGCAGCAGCAGATCGAGCGGAGGACAGCAGCAGCAGCAGCAAGATGGCCCCAGAAAGCCGCAGCAGCAGCATCGGGTGTGCCGGCCGCAGCAAAGCAGAAAGGGTAGGAAACAGCAGCAGCAAGCAGCAGCAACGGCGCAGCAGCGTCTGCCCGTCCCCCCCCAGCAGCAGCAGCAGCAGCAGCAGGAGCGTTTGAGGTGTACGTACACTGCGACGGCGCGGCGGGCCTGACGCGGATCAAGTTGTTGAAGTGTCCGCTGCCATCCTGGAGGCAAAGAGAGACATAAATGCATAAAATAAAACAGATAAATAAATTAAATAAATAAATTAGAAAAATAAATAAATAGATAAATAAATAAACGCACTGCTATGACCGTCTGGCTGCCGTCGCAGACGTAGCGGCCGGTAACTATGAACTTCAAATCGTG
>NW_013544656.1:0-9194 GCF_000499545.2 Eimeria tenella
AGCAGCAGCAGCGGCAGCAGCAGCAGGTGGGGAGGCGGGGGACAGCAGCAGCACTTCTCGCCGCTGCTCAGATATAGTCCAGAGCATATGTGGGGGGTTGCTGGCAGCAAGCAGCACCCAGAGCAGCGCCGTAATGCCATTTCAGAAGCACGTGGTTGCTGCTGCTGCTGCTGCTGCAGAGATGCAGCGCGGTCGCGCGGGCGGCTCAGAGCAGCAGCAGCCGCAGCAGCAGCAGCAGGCAGCTGGGGGCTTGTCTTTGCCTTCAGAGTTTTCTGTCTACATGCGGCAGGCACTTGGGCTGGTTGCAGCAGCAGCAGCAGTGTCCCAGTCGTCGCTTGCTGCTGCGTTCCCCTCGCTGCAGCAGCAGGCGCTGCAGCAGCAGCAGCAGGCGCTGCAGCAGCAGCAGCAGGACCCTGCTGGGGGCAGGCTGTGGGACAAACTGATGGGCTCTTGCGAGGCGACACTAGCTGCATGCAAGGCGTCGATTTCAGCAGAGCAGGAGCAGCAGCAGCAACTCCCAGCAGCAGCAGCAGCAGCAGCAGCGGAAGAGGAGCTGGGGACACAGGCACTGCTCCGCGTGGAGGGTTTGTCGTCGATTGTGACTTCTCTGGTCTACACGAACTTCCTTACGCTGCTGCAGCTGACAGCTTTATCGCAGCAGCAGCAGCAGCAGCAGCAGCAGCAGCAGCGGGACAGCAGCAGCTGCAGCAGCGCTAGTGTAGTCCCTTCGCCTCCTGCAACCCCGACGGCCACAACAGTCAGCAGCGACTCCCCCATACATCAGCTGCTGCTGCCGCCGCAGCAGCAGCAGCAGAAGACTGCAGATTCGCAGCTTCTGTTGGCTCTCCCTCGTTGTGCTGCTGCCGAAGGTGCGGCAGTGCAGCAGCAGCAGCAGCAACAGCAGCTGAAGCAAGAACCGTCGCTGCTAATGCAGGAGATGCAGCAGCAGCAGCAACAGCAGCAGATATGGGACCTGCATGAGGCGTTCCAGAAATTTGTTGGGACGTTTGCAGGTTCATTGCAGCAGCAGCAGCAGCACACGGGGAGCAGCAGCATCCTGGCGCCTTCAGCCGCGCCGCACTTCGACCAGCAGCAGCAGCAGCAGCAGCAGCAGCAGCAGCAGTTAGACCTGCTCCTCAGCAGCACTGTTGGGGGTTTGCAGCTGGGCACATCTGCAGCAGCAGCTCCTGCTGCTGCTGCTGGTAATTCAGCAGCACAGCGGCAGCAGCAGATGCTGCTGCCAGCATCACCAGCCCCCAGTTTGCTGCCAGAGACCAACTCTCTGCTGCAGCAGCAGCAACAGCAGCAGCTGCCGGCGACGGCGAGCGGCACACAGCAGCAGCAGCAGCTCCTGCTGCTGCTGCAGCAGCTGCAGCAGCAGCAGCATACCAAGCAAGACCCTGGGGTAGGCGGGGGTCTTCCGCGGCAGTGCAGCAGCTTAGTTGATGCTGCTGCTTTTCTGCAGCTGCAGCAGCAGCAACCTCTGCCTTCCATCAGCGAAGTGAATAGATTCCTGCTGCACAGCAGCAGCAGCTGACAGCAGCAGCAGCTGACAGCAGAAGCAGCTGACAGCAGCAGCGGCTGCCAGCAGAAGCAGCTGACAGCAGCAGCAGCTGACAGCAGCAGCGGCAGTGGGGCCGCAGCGTCTACGGAAACCAACCCGAGCTGCAGCAGGAGCAACAGCAGCAGCAACAACGGCAGCAGCAGCAACGGCAGCAGCAGCAGGTCAAGTCGATTAATCCTATGCGCCGTCCGTGTATCCGTACGTTAACTAGGACCGCAGCAGCAGCAGCGGCAGCAGCAGCAGCGAGGGCTCTTGCTGCTGCTGCTGCTGCTGTGTTTATATTTAGTAGATTAGATTGGCAGCCCCGCTGCGCAACAGAGTGGGGCTTTGCATGCATTTCATGTTTTTGCTGTTTTGCTGCTGCTGCTGCTGCTTCCTTTTATGTTTATTATAATTAGAATTTAGAAAAAGTTTTTGAAATTAATTTGCTGCTGGTGTGCTTTATTATTTATGTTTATATTTACCCTGCTGCAGTTTATAATTTATTGAATTTATTATTTATTATTTATTTACTTATTTATGTATAATAATATATTTATTATGTTTATTAATTTATTGCATTACTGTGTTACTGCATTTGTATTTGTTATTAAACTTAAATTTGTTTATTTTAATTAATTATTTTCTTTCATTTAGTAATTGAGGCCAGTGCTGTATCCTTTAAGTCTGCATTCCTCTAGTCCCTTCACCGCTGCACTTGCTGCTGCTGCTGCAGCTGCTGCAGCAGCAGCAGCTGCTGCTGCTGCTGTGTTACTTCCCGGCGTTCGCGGTTTGTGGCTTCGCCGGGCGTTTTGTCCCTTTTTGCATTAATAAATTTGATGGAAATGGAAATTAGAAAAGTAAATAGAAGAAGTAATCGCCTTTGGTTCCTGCTGCTGCTGCTGCTGCAGCGCGAGTTGCATTTGTTTTGCTGCTAATGTGAGTTCAATTATCCGCAAATGCAAAACACAAAAGACGCAAATGCAAAAACACAAAAAGAACTTTTGAGGCGCGCGGCGCTGGCTGCGGGCGGAGCGCATGCACGGGGTGTACGTACACCGCAGCTGCTGCTGCCGCCCCCCAGGGTGTTTATTTGTGCATATTTGTGTCCTTTTGGAGAGGATTTATTTGCGAAATTGCATTTCATTGTATAGAGCGCGTCAATTGAATTTAAATGGACTTCTTTGCTCGTCTTTAGGCCCCCGAGAAGAGGAGTTGCGGGCCCCGCAGTGTACATACACCCCAAGCATGTTCCCCGTACTCGATCTGCGCTGTACGCACATGTGTTTATTATTTATTCATTTTCATTTCATCCATTTATCAAGTCTTTATGATTTGGCACTTCGGGCCTCTGCACACAAAGATTCTCCTGCATGCAGGTGCATGCGCGCGGTTGCATGCGCTCTGCATGCATGCGCATGCATGTTTCTGCATGCGCATGCATGCGCTCTGCATGCACTGCATGCATGCGCATGCATGTTTCTGCATGCGCATGCATGCGCTCTGCATGCACTTCATGCTTTTTGCATGTATTTTTCCCCCTTGCATGCCAATGCACTTCCTGCACTTGCACGCAGCTGCACGCACGCACTTGCATGCAGTTGCGTCCATGCATGCATGCATTCCCAGTGCATGCATGCGCTTGCATGCAAATGCATGCATGCAAATGCATGCATGCGCTTGCATGCATGCATTTGCATGCATGCGCTTGCATGCATGCATTTGCATGCATGCAGCGGCGCGTTGCATGCGGTTGGCGTTCGAGTTTGAATGCGCCATTTTGGACTTCTTTGTTTTGCTGCAGTGGCGGTTTTTGAGTTGATTTAAATGCTTTTGCATTTGCAATTTCATTTAGTGCCATTTTTCGGGTCTTCAGCTCATTTTAATTGCCATTTAGATATCTAACTCTTCCCCTTTTTGCTGCTTCCCACCTAGGGTTTAGGGTTTAGAGCTCGTTACCGGGCCCCGAGGGTTTAGGGTTTAGGGTTTGGAGTTCGCTGCCAGGCCCCGAGGGTTTAGGGTTTAGGGTTTGGAGTTCGCTGCCGGGCCCCGAGGGTTTAGGGTTTGGGGTTGGGAGTCAGTTTTTCGCGCGGCCGCGGCGGAGGCCGCGAGGAGGCCCCCGTGGGGCAGCCAAAAGAGCCAGTTCCGAGGGTTTAGGGTTTAGGGTTTAGGGTTTGGCTCCTCGCTGAGGCCCCAGGGGGCCAGAGTGACAATTTCTTCTGCTGCTGTGGGGTGTATAGCCACGCAGCGGTCCAGGTCGGCTTTTGTGGCTCCCTGAAAAAAAAAATGAAATAAAAGAATCAAATATTTTTAAAAATTTTAAAAGAATTAAAAAAAAGATTAAAAGAACTAAAAAAGAGAAAGGAGATAAGAGGGGGCAGAAGGTGTGAAAAGGAATCAAAAAATGCGACAAAGCAGAAAATAAGGAATCAAAACGACAAAAAGGTGAAAGGACCAAAAATTGGAGAAGACAAAAAGAGATGCAATTAGTGATTAAATAGACAAGAAGAGATAAAAGAAAGACAACACAAACTGAAATGGCATTTACTTTAATTTTAAATTAAAATGGCATTCATTTTAATTATTTTTTCGTTTTTTTGATATTTGGAGATGAGAAAAGAAGCATCCAGAAGAGCCCTTGCTGCTGCGGTGTACGTACACCTGAGTCGCTTTGCAGTGCTTTTGCCATTTTCAATTTTCTTTTACCTCTTTTATTTCATTTCCTTCGCTTATATGTTCAAAAGATAAAGTGCAAGTCCTCGCAAACCCTAAACCCTAAAGCCTAAACCTCTCAGCAGCAACTTCGTTTGTTGTGGCTTTTGTTTGTAAGCTCCGTGGACCGTTTAAACGCCATTTGATTGGATTTAATGGATTAAAATGATTAAATTTATTAAATTAAATTGATTTAATTGATTTAATTTAATTAACTTGATTCATTTAATTCATTTAATGTTGTTTTAATTACCATTTTTATGGCCACTGCAAAACCCTGCAAAATTTCGTCCGCGCTCAAACCCACCAAATGGAGGCCCACAATTTTTTCTTTTTGAGACTGCAGAAATAAAAATAAATTAAAAATAAAAATAAATAAATAAATTAAAATAAATAAATTAGAATAAGTAAATTGAAATTAATAAATTGAAATAATAAAATGAGACAATTAAATGAAAGATTTGGCATTCAAAATATTGTTTTAAACATTCTTGAAGAATAATAATTCATTTAATTGAACAAATTAAAATTCAAAAAAAAAATTTGCAGATAAAGCAGCACAGCAAATTCATTTTGTGAATATTCTTCAATTTTATTTTTAAAACAAGAAAATAATTCATTTTATGAATTCTTTCATATTCTTTTTTAAAATAATTAATTTTTACGATAATTCTTTCAGGAAACAGAACACCTTCATGTAAATTAAAAATAATTTAATGACAAAATGACAATCCTTTTTTTTAATAAAATAAAGCACCTTTACGCAATACAATTAATGGTAAATATTTTCAAAAAAAGATAAGAAAATGAAACACCTTTAGGCAAATGAGTTTAATGAAAGTCTTTGGCTTTTCTTCTGGAGGAATTTGATAAGCCCCGTACAGCAAATTCACGCAGCTGCCGTTGTACACCTGAATAACAGCAGCAGTAGCAGCAGCAGCAGCAGCAGCAGCTAGAGTGCAACAGAAGCAGCAACAGCAACTGGAGCGCAGCAGCAAGAGCAGCAACTGGAGTGCAGCAGCAACAACAGCGCAGCAGCAGCTAGAGCACAGCAGCAGCAGCAGCTAGAGCACAGCAGCAAGAGCAGCAGCAGCAGCAGCAGCAGCTAGAGCACAGCAGCAGCAGCAGCTAGAGCACAGCAGCAGCAGCAGCAGCAGCGCAGCAGCTGGCTTCACTGCGAGCAGCGGCGCTGTCGCCTTGTGCCCTCGTTCCCTGCCGCGGGCTAGGGTTTAGGGTTTAGGGTTTGGACCTTGAGGTCTTCTTTTCCGAATTGTTTTGCTGCTTCTTCTTCCGAAAACCCCACACTCCCAATTGGGGGATGAGAAAAAATGACAGAAGGAACAAAATCGTAATCGGCCTTTGCATGCGCCAGGTGTCCGTACACCCGGTCGGCCAGCCGCCGCCCCGCGGCTATCGCCATCGGAGTCAACTCCACCTGACAAACCCTAAACCCTAACCCTAAACCCTAAACCCCAAACGCTAAACCCTAAACCCTAAACCCGCAACCCGGGACCCGGAACCCTAAACTCGCGGCAATTGCATCGGAGTCAGCTCCACCTGACACCCAAAAACCCTAAACCCTAAACCCTAAACCCTAAACCCGCGCAATATTCGTAGATGTTTGCAGCGCACGGGCCTCTCCCTTAAGCGGTTGTGGAATGAGCTCATTATCAGACAAATGAATTACTGTA
This sequence comes from Eimeria tenella, assembly GCF_000499545.2. NCBI lineage: Eukaryota > Apicomplexa > Conoidasida > Eucoccidiorida > Eimeriidae > Eimeria > Eimeria tenella. The sequence continues at coordinate 5,947 of NW_013544656.1, forward strand.
TTGATGGAGGAACTGAAATGTGGGTCTAGCTGGTGTTAGGGTTTAGGGTTTAGGGTTTAGGTTGAGGGTTTGGACCTTGCCGCAGCAGTCTCCGAGGGCGAAGATCCCGGGGACATTAGTGTTTTGGAAAGAATCAGTTTTAATATATTTCTGATTAATCATTTCGACGTTGAGGGTTTGCAAATTTAGGTCTTCGGTTTCGGGTGTACGTCCAGTTGCGTTTATTATACACTCGAACGGCCCGTGCTGCTGCCCGTTCTCCAGCTGCAGCAGCAGCGCCCCGCTGCTGCCCTTCACTGCAGCGGGAACGCTGTGCGGGAACACCTGAAACAGCAGCAAGCCGTACGCGGCCGCGCACTCAGCTGCAGCCGCAGCAGCCTGCAGCTGCAGCTGCAGCAGCAGCAGCAGCAGCAGCAGCTGCAGCAGCAGCAGCAGCAGCAGCGGCAGCGGACCTGGATGCCGAGTTTGCGCATGTTGTCGAGGTTCTGCTGCTGGATCATGGAGTCGAACTTGCGGAGAGGCGCGTGCTGCCTGCAGAAGAAGTGAGTCTCCGACCCCAAGGACTGCAGCACAGCAGCAAGTTCAACAGCAATATAACCCCCCCCAACAACGCCCACTTTCCGCGGCTGCTGCTGCAGCGCGAAAAAGCCCGCGCTGTCTATGCACAGCTCGCCCCCAGGCACGCGCAACGGGCTCGGACGACCGCCTGCAGCAGCAGCAGCAGCAGCAGCAGCAGCAGCGGGGAAGCTGAACAGGAGGTGGTTTCAAGGGGGCTGCACGCTGCGAATGGGAGGTGGGAAGGGAATTATTCGCGGAAGTGGAAAGGAAAGGCGAAAAGGAAAAAAACCTAATTGGCGGGAAATGGAAATCAGAAGTGTGCAAATCGCCGAGATGAGCTGCAAACCCCAAACCCTAAACCCTAACCGTAAACCCTAACCCTAAACCCTAAACCCTAAACCCTAAACCCTAAACCCTTGTCGCGTACCTGTGGCTATGAGCACGTGTTTGGCAGTGAGCCGCTGGAGAGGCTCCGCGCCCTTTGCTGCTTCTTCTTTGGAAGAGTTCACTACAACGACGTGTTGGCCGTTGGCTTCGTCTTTGGGCTTGAGAGTTGCAAAGCCGTAGTAGCGGTGGACCTGGGACTTGTCGAGGTTGTCTTCGTAAATGCGGTTGAGTCTTTTGATGTAGTTTTCGCGATTTTGCACAAGTCTTTGCCAATTTAAACGCGGAGGATCGCTGAATTCCACTCCCAAGTGTTTCATGCCTTGCAGGCTTTCGAAGGCGTTCGCGGCGCACCACATGATCTGTACATACACCCCAGAAGCCGACGCCGGGGGGCGCGATCTTCATGGAAAGCGCCACGTTTTTCGAAATTTAAAGACTAAAATGGATAAAGTAAACAAAAATACGCTCATTTTTGCAAAACAAATTTCGAAATCGGCCGCGGTTTTGCCAGTTTCCGCCCGTTCACCTTTTTCGGCACGCAGCCAACGTTCACACAAGTGCCCCCCATTCGGCTGCGCTCCACCAGCGCCACTTTCGCCCCATATGTTGCAGCTCTTCTGGCGAAGGCAATTCCGCCGCTGCCGCCGCCCAAGACGACGCAATCGAAGTGGTGAGCTGCTGCAGCAGATCGCAGCAGCAGTAGCAGCAGCAGCAGCAACTCGCGAGAAAGCGCACAGCAGCGACTCTGCAGCAGAGAAACGCTAACTGGAGCTACGCAAAAGCCTGGAAACGCTTAAGTGCAACTTTTCGCTAGTGCTGGCAGCACCTGCCATTGCGGAAAGATGAGGCTGCGAGGCCGGTGCAGAGTCTCGTTGCTGCAGCTGCTGCTGGAGGCTCAGGAAGCAGCACTTGAATTTGAAATGCAAAGAACTCTTTTAATTCAAAAAGACTCTTTTGCAAAAAGATCCCGAAGCGAAGACACGCAGCAGCGCCTCGGGAGCCCCATTGGTTTCGGGGCGGGCGGCGCGCTAGCTGCAGAGTTGCGTTTCGAGAACAAGTGAAATTCAGAAACTTGAATTTAAATTCAAGTTTTATTTTTCCTTTTTTTTTCAAGATCTTCCCGCTGCGCCCAGCAGCAGAAGGCCGCAGCCGCCAGCGCCGCCGCGCCCTCAGCTGCATTTCAAATGCGACTTCTTCGTTCTTCTTTTTCTCTTTTCTTTTCTTCCAGATTCATTTCTTCCATTTCGCACTTTGGCAAAGTTTCAAATTCTCAACTCGGGCCAATCAGCGGCGCTTTCTGTCGCCCAGGTGTGCAGTCTCGGGGCCTCGGGCTCAGCCACGCTGAATCTGAATTCAATTTTCATTTCGTTTCTTCAATTTCACTTTTATTTGCACTAAACAAAGAAGTGAAAGTTGAATTTGTGCACATTCGTAGCGACGGATTCGGGTGTACGTACACGTCAGCATGCACCGCTCGCACCTCCTCAACTGCTAGTTCCCCATTTTTGCAAGTTTGACCTCCTCCAGCCTTCCTTTTCTCGATTTTCCTCCACTTTTTGGCAATTAATTTACTGTTTCTCCTTTTCAGGCTTTCTCACCGCGGCAACCATGGCAGATCCGCCTCCTCAGCCCAAGACCGAAGACGAATGGCGCCAGATCTTAACTAGTAACTGCTTCCTGAACACTCACTGCTTTCTTCTTTCTTAGCAGCGCTAAATGCATTAAAAGGCTTTTCAGAGAAAGTCAAAGTCCTCAGACCCCAGATATTCAGCTGTTCAAGTTAACTGGCAAAGACAGAATCATGCACATGCACACTGTAAACCCTAAACCCTAGGCCCTCACGACCTGTACGTACACACCAAGTGCGTGTGCGACTCAAGGGGCGTGTGCCCAAAGTGAAGCTGTGAACCCTAAACCCTAAACCCTAAACCCTGAGGAGCAAATTTCCGGTGCCGGAGAGCTCGCGGGTGGCGATCTTATTTCTTCAGAAGTAAACAGATGAATTTAAAATGAATTTAAAATGAATCTGAAATGAATTCGAAATGAATTTTGGCAAATTAATTTGAAATAAATGCATTTAATTCAATTCTTTTTCATGAATCGTTTTGCTGCTGCTCCCAGGAGAGGAATACAGAGTCCTGAGGGAGAAGGCCACAGAGCCCGCAGGCAGCGGCAAGCCCCAAACCCTAAACCCTAAACCCTAAACCCTACTTTTCTCTGCAGCCGGCCGTTCGCTCCTTCACCGCATGCCTTCTGTTCCAGAGCTTGCGTCTCCGAGTCTGGCGTTTACTTCCACGGAAACA
>NW_013544658.1:0-3115 GCF_000499545.2 Eimeria tenella
TGCTGCAGCAGCAGCAGCTGCTGCTGCTGCTGGAGCCTAGCGTCTCTAAGCGTCTCCTGCTGCTGCCGAGGGCCCCGTTTGCTTCTTGCTGCGCCTCCCAGAAGCATCTTTTGCATTTTCAAAAGCTCCTTTTTGTCTTTTTTCAAAAATAAAATGACAAAAGAATTAAATAAAGAAATGCATGCGGCCCCACAGGGCCTTTTGCTGCTGTAGAACCAGGGCCTTTTACTGCTGCACCGCCAGGGCCTTTTGCTGCTGCTGGAGAACCAGGGCCTTTTGCTGCTGCAGCGCCAGGGCCTTTTGCTGCTGCTGCGGAACAAGGGCCTTTTGCTGCCGCAGCACCAGGGCCTTTTGCTGCTGCTGCAGCAAGGCTTTTTGCTGCTGCAGCACCGGAACGTTTGCTGCTGCAGCTGCGGGTCTTTCAGCTGCTGCAGCTGCAGGTCTTTTTGCTGCTGCAGCCTGCTCGCGGGCTTGTGTGCTTTTGGCTTTTGGTGCATTCAAGTTGGCAAACTTCGTCAATGAACCCAAAACTTGGCAAAAAGTAAATAATTGGGGATAAATAATTAAAATTAAATGATTAATTGTTCAAAATAAAGAAAAAAACGGAAAAAAGTTTCGCCTGAATGGCGAAATAAGCACTTATACACCCGGGGGCACTTCGCCGCAGCTGTACATACACCTGAAACCACTGCAGCGAAAAATCTATTTCCGCAGTTTAAATGCCATTTTTAATCATTTAAAAGGCATCAATTATAAAAATATATTTTACTTAAACATCTCAGCAACTTGGCAAATGCAAAATCCCAAAAAAACAAACAAAAATAGAAATCCACAAACCCACTGGATGTATACCTGGCTGACACAGGGGGCCCTGTGGGGGCCCCTATGAGGCCCTGAGGGGCCTCCAGGGGCCCCCAGAATAAGGCTTTGTGGGCCCCTAGAGGCCCCCAGAATAAGGCTTTGTGGGGCCCCCAAGGGGCCCCAGAATGAGGCCCTGAGGGACCCCCCAGTGGCCCCCAGAATAAGGCTTTTTGGGGCCCCGAGGGGCCCTCAGAATAAGGCTTTGTGGAGCCCCTAGGGCCTCCCGAATAAGACTTTTGGGGCCCCTAGGGGGCCCTACAATAAGACCTTTTGGGGCCCCTAGGGGGGCCTAAAATAAAGCATTGTGAAACTCATGGGGGCCCCCAAAAGAAGGTCTTGTGGGGCCACTCTGGGGGCCACTAAATGGAGGTTTTGGGGAGGGGAGCCCTTTGGGAGTTCCTGGGGGCCCTTTGAGGGCCCCTCAGGGCCCTTCGGGGGCCCCTGGGGTCCCCTGGATAGCCGTTGGGGGGCCCCCAAGGGGCCCCCAAGGGGCCCCTAGGGGCCTCTAGAGCTTTTGTAAGAAGAAATCTATTCTTCGGGGTTATTGGTGCTTCGAGGCCCCCTGGGGGCCCTCCTAGGCTCCCCCAATGGTGCTTCCATGGGGGCCCCCAGGAAACCCCTAGAGGGGCCCCGGGGGCCCCCAAAAGGGTACTCCTTGGGGCCCCAATTTGGGTACTGGGGCCCCCAATGAAGTCCTCAAGAGGCCTCTTCAGAAAGGCGCTGCAGGCGGTGGTTTAGTGCTTCAGGCGCACATGCCTAAACCCTAAACCCTAAACCCTAAATCGTAAACCCTAAACCCTAAACCCTAAACCCTAAACCCTAGGCTCTTTCTGCAGGGGCTGCTTTGGGCGCTGCTGGGGTGTACGCAGACCTGAACACAAAAAGCTTCTGGTTTGCTGCAGCCGACGTTTTTGCAAGTTAGTCAAGAAGGCCTAAAGTTTAGGGTTTAGGGTTTGGGGTTTAGCTAGTCAAGAAGGTCTAGGGTTTAGGGTTTTGGGTTTAGCTAGTCAAGAACGCCTAGGGTTTAGGGGTTTAGGGTTTAGAGGGGGCTTCTCGATAGCTTGCAACCGCCCGCTAAGGCCTGTCTTTGCCTCTTGTTCTTTTCGTTGCGCCCAAACCCTAAACCCTAAACCCTAAACCCTAAACCCTAAATCCTTGAGTTTCAATCTTTAGCTCGCAACCCTAAACCCTTCACCGTTGCTCTAAACCCTAGACCCTAAACCGTAGGCCCTGAGCTTTAAACTCTAAACCCTGAACCCCTGAATGTAAACACTAGGCCCTCGACGCTTAACCCTAACGCCAAACCCTAAACCCTAAACCCTAAACCCTAGAACCTAAAACCTAAACCCTGCACAAAGGGAAAAAAATAGACAAAGAAAACATCTTGAAAGATTTTGTCAGCAAAAGACAGCAGGAAGAAAGCAGCACGAGGAATTACAGCGCCCCAACACCCAACCTCTAAACCCTAAACCCTAAACCCTAAACCCTAAACCCTAAACCCTAGGCTGAAGAGCCCTTACCTAACGAGGGCCAGGGGCAGGCACAAGGGTTTGGGGCTAGGCTTTAGGGTTTAGCCGAGCAGCTGAACGGCACGCCATCCCTGCTGCTAGAGACAAGGGTCTCGAGGCTGCGCTTAAGGTTTAGGGTTTAGGGTTTAGGGTTTAGGGTTTAGTCGAGCTGCTGCAGCGCCTCCCAGCCGTTGGCCGCGTCTTCCTCTCCTTCTATTTTTGGGGCATCAGAAATTTCGTTGGAGACTTCGCCAATGGCTTGAATGAGTTGGGGGTCTTTGGAGAGTGGGGTTGTTGTGTTTGCTGCTGCTGCTGCTGCTGCTGCTGCTGCTGTTGGTGTGGGGGGGCTTGCTGCTGCTGCTGCTGCTGCTGCTGCTGCTGCGTGCTGCTGCTGCGTCTCCGCGACTCCTGGGAGCCAGGGCTCGCAGTCTTGGAGATTGGGGGGGAGGCAGTGGGCTACTGCTGCTGCTTCGTCTGCACCTCTTGCTGCTGCTGCAGCAGCAGCAGCAGCAGCAGCAGCGCTGCTCTGCCAGGCCCTGATGCTCCCTATGACCTGCTGCAGCAGCCCCGGCTGCTGCTGCTGCGCCTCCACATCTGCTGCTATGTGCTTCAAGATGGAACTCAAGGGAAAGTCGCTAGCCCCGTGGCGCCGCAGAAATGGTATGATCTCCTTTTGCTGCAGCAGCAGCAACACCAGCAGCAGCAACACCAGCAGCAGCAGCAGGAATATCACCATCAGCAGCAGG
>NW_013544659.1:0-1653 GCF_000499545.2 Eimeria tenella
TGCTGCTGCTGCTGCTGCTGAAGCAGCCTTTGCGGCTGCAGCTGCAGCTGCAGTGTAAATACACGTTGAGCCAGTGGCGCTGCTGTGTTGGTCTTCATTTTAAAATCATTTGATTTGAAAAATCATTCAATTTTAAGAATGATTTAATTGGATTTATTTTTTTTTATTTTTTGTTTTTGCAGAGAGCTGACGAAGAACAAATCGCAAAAACCCTCGTCAGGAAATTCGGCGGAGTCGCAGCCATACAGACACTCTACAAACACATGCAGCAGCAGCAGCAGCAGCAGCAGCAAGGCCAGCAACAGCAACAGCAGCAGCACCATGGCCAGCATGCGCAACCCATGCAGCAGCTTGAGCCCGAGCAAGAGCAGCAGCAGCAGCAGCAGCAGCGAGAGAAGCAGCAGCCCGAGCCCGTGCCGCCACAAGCGCAGCAGCAGCAGCCCGATTCGCAGCAGCAGCAGCAGCAGCAGAAAGGCTGCGTGGACTCCTTTTTGAAGGACTGCGGGTCAGATGCTGCTGCTTTACTTCGGCTGTCTCCTTTTCTTTGGTCTGCTGCTTTAGAATTCGAAGCAGCAAAAGGAAACCCAGAAGCTGTGCAGGCTATTGTGGAGCTGCTCATCAAGGTACCTGGTGCTGCTGCTGCTGCTGCAGTTGCTGCTGCTGCTGCTGCTGCTGATGTGCACGCAGCTGCCACTACCTCTTCTCTTTTCTTGCTGCTGCGCTGCTGCTGCTGCTTGTTTGCTTGCTGCTCTGCTGCTGCTGCTTGTGTGCTTGCTGCTGCTGTTGCTGTTGCTGTTGCTGCTCAGTCTGGGCTTGAATTTCCCCTTCGTCTACAGACAACAGGAGCCGCCGCTGCTGCTGCTGCTGCTGCTGCGTTTGCTTCAGACTGCTTCCCAGGACTTGTCGCTTTGCCGGCAGGTGCTGCTGCCTTTCCCTGTGGCGTTTTCGCTTTTGCTGCTGTTTGCTCGAGTTAGATTTTCGAGAAGTTTAATAAATTTGTTTTTATTTTGGTTGAAGTTGCAAACGCCAGGTGTACATACACCCGAAACCCTCACGCAGCAGCAGCAGCAGCAGCAGCAGCAAAACTGCACGCACGCAGCCAGGCTCCTCGAGCTCGCGGTTCGAGCCACTGCAGCAGCAGGTGCCCCAAACCCTAAACCCTAAACCCTAATCTTGTGCTGCGGGTCTTGGGCAGACAGTGGAGGGGGAGAGGCGCCCGGAAAAGGGTTTAGGGTTTAGGGTTTAACGCATTAACGCGGAAAAAGTGCTGCAGCTACGGCTGCTGCTACTGCTTGTGCTGCTGCTACTGCTGCTGCTGCTGCTGCTGCTGCTGCAGGCCGTTGGGACTTGGCTGTGGACGCGGCTGCGGCCTTTCTGGAGAGACGCGGGCGCTTCATTCCTGAGGTGTACGTACACCCCAGCGACTTGGCCGCGCGCAAAGCCCGCCTCCATTTCTTTCACTTTTCTCTTTCTCGCAGCCTCGAGCTTTTGGCTAGCCAGCTAGCCACCAGCTCCCTGCGAGCTAGCCAAGCTCTCCAGTGGATTCGCCTCGACTTTGAAAAGGCATGCAAGGCTTTCTGCCCCTCCTGTGGGGCCCCGGGGGGCCCCCCTGGGGGCCCCCCTGGGGGGCCCCCACCGGGGGCCCCGGGGGGG
>NW_013544660.1:0-1121 GCF_000499545.2 Eimeria tenella
CGGGGGCCCCCCGGGGCCCCCGGGGGCCCCGTAAGGAGAAGTGTCCAAAGGGTCCTTTTCTGTTTCTGGTAAAAGGATTTCTGGAAAGGGAACTAACCATCGAGGTTCTCCATTTAAAAAGAAAAGAACTTGGCCAGATTTGCGGCAAAACAAACACCCTATCACGTCGCCTTCCTGCACAAACCCTAAACCCTAAACCCTAAACCCTAAACCCTGCAAGATTCGGGGGCAGACGCTGCTGCTGGGCAGCCGGCGCGCCCGCAGATGGAAAACGCAAACCCTCGCTCAAACCCTAAACCCTCAACTTGCCCAAATTACCCCTCCAAACCCTAAACCCTGAACTCTAAACCCTAAACCCTAAACCCTAAGCCCTTAACTTGCCACCAGTACTTCACCGTCAGCCACAGACTGCTGGTTTCCAGCAAACACTTGACCTGAAAAAATCCAAACTTAACATTCTAAACCCTAAACCCTAAACCCTAAACCCTAAACCCTACACAGCACTTTTTTGGGGCATCAGGAGGCTCCGAAAAGCGCAAAGCAGATCGCTTGCCCCTCTCCCGCAGCTCCAAACCCCAGACCCGCACTCCAAACCCTAAACCCTAAACCCTAAAGCCTAAACCCTAAACCCTAAACCCTACCTGTGGAGAGCAGCGCGCAGCTGCCAGGCAGCAGCCCCGGGAGGTGGTGGGGGGGATAAGGAGCAGCAGCAACTCCAATAGAAACGTAACACTTAAAAGGGGTATAAGATAGCAACTCCACTTCGAAGTAGGCCTCCGCCTGCAGCAGCAAGGGTTTAGGGTTTAGGGTTTAGGGTTTAGGGTTTAGGGTTTTGAGCGCCGGCAAGCCGGGGAGCGCGATATCACGCCGCTGTGGCCTAAAGCCCACCCGCAGATTCTGAGCCGTAAACCCTAAACCCTAAACCCTGAACCCTAAACCCTAAATCCTAAACCCCAAACCCTAAACCCTAAAACTTTAGCCATAGGGCCTAAGTCCAATAGCCTAGAAAGTCCAATCCATGCGCGTTCCACACAAAACCCTAGCCGCTACCCCATTTGTGGTAAACCCTAAACCCTAAACCTTAAACCCTAAACCCTAAACCCTAAACCCTAAACCCTAAA
>NW_013544661.1:0-2964 GCF_000499545.2 Eimeria tenella
CAGCTGCAGCTGCTGCTGTTGCTGCAGCTGTTGCTGCTGCTGCAGCTGCTGCTGCTGCTGCTGCAGCTGCTGCTGCGTGCTGCAGCAGAGGGACTCTCACCACGGTGACGGCGGTGCAGAAGAAGCCGTAGGGACAGGAGACACATTCGTTTTCCGAAGCAGCTCCTTCTATTCCTGTTGCTGTTCCCGCGCTGCAGCGCAGCGGCACTGGAGTGCCCGCTGGGCAGTACATGCCCAGCGGACACGGCCCCCTGCAGCAGCAGCAGCAGCAGCAGCATGCAGGCACTGTGCATGCAGGGACTCTGCATGCAGGCACTGTGCGCGCAGGGACTCTGCATGCAGGGACTGTGCACGCATGCAGCCTGGATGCATGCGCTGCACACGCAGGTGCATTCGCCGCATGCACGTTGCATGCATGCAGAGTGCATGCATGCACATTGCATGCATGCATGCATGCAGCGTGCATGCATGCATGCGCCGTGGGGCTGACGCGAGCTGGATCTGGGAGCCCGTCCAGAAGTCCGGAGACTGCTGCGCAAAGTCGAGAGAAGATTTGGAGACACTTGGGGCTGCGCCGGCGAGGCAAAGGAGACCCTGGGGACAGTCTCCGGAGACAGCGCCGCTGCTGCAGACTTTGCCTGCGGGGCACTCTGCGCACTGCTGCTGCTGCTGCAGCCCTGCTGCTAGCCCCACAGTCCCTGCAGCACAAACTGTCTCCTCCCACTGCCCGGGGGGACAGTAGCCCCCCTGGGGACACTCCTGCACGCTCTGGTTGCTGCACACGTAGCCTGCTGCGCACGGCGGACACGAACTCATTCCTGCGCAGCAGCAGCAGCAGCAGCAGCAGCAGCAGCGGAGGAGTCAGCAGCAGCCGCTGCGGCGGCCCGTGCGGGGAAGCAAAGCCCCACCAGCGGCAGGGTCTCCGCTGGGGCTGCCCAAGCATTAGGGCTTAGGGTTTAGGGTTTAGGGTTTAGGGTTTGGGGTTTAGAGAGGTGCTACTGCTGCGACGCAGCACCTTGCGAGTTGTTGAAGGTCCCGTTGGGGCAGTCGAGGGGTGCCGAAGAGCCTGAGTCCAAAATGCACAGCCCCGCATGCATGCAAATAGTAGCTGCATGCAGCCCCAAAGCTCCGCATGCATGCAAACAATAGCTGCATGCGGCCCCGCAGGCCTACTGGCTCCATGCAGCCCCACGCCCCCTTAGGCTCCCCGCCGGCCCCACAGCAGCGGGCCGGGGCCCCACAGTGGGGGCCCCACAGTGGGGGCCCTGTGGGGCCCCAGTGTGGGGCCCCAGTGTGGGGCCCCAGTGTGGGGCCCCAGTGTGGGGCCTCGCGTGGGGCCCCTTGGGACCCCCAAAAGGGGGAAAAAGGGTACCTGCGGGGCAGTACTTGTGCTCGGGACAGAGGCCCCCCTGGGCTGGGTCTGAGGGGGCCCCCGAGGTGGAGGCCCCCTTGCAGTAGTACCCTGGGAAGCAGGGCCCATCTGCTGCTGCTGCAGTGAGGGCCTCGTGGGCACAAAAGGCCCCCCCGGGGCAGGGCTGGCAGGGGGGGGCCCCCTTGTCTTCTTTGAAGGTCCCCACGGGGCAGGGCGTGGGGACAATCTGCAGCAGCCCCGCAAGCAAAACATTATTTTTCATTTGTTTGTTTGTTTGTTTATCTATTTAGTTTTGGTTATTTGCTCGGTTGTTTCCGGTGGAAGCAGCAGGGAGACTGCGGGGGAGGTGCAGGCGAAAAAGCCGGGAGAAAAAACACAAAGGGCCTCTGCATGCACGCATGCATGCGCGCATGCATGCACGCATGCATGCATGCATGCATGCATGCATGCTGACCGCGCCTTGCGGGCAAGTGTATCCGGCTGGGCAAAGGACTGCAGCGCTGGGGAGATAGGCGAGAGAAGCGTCTGGGATTTGAGAGCCCGAGAGACACCAAGTCCCTTCTTGGCAGTCTCCTGAGGGACTCCCCAGGCCCGCGTCTCCGCAGTACTTTCCTGCGCAGTGTACATACACTCCAACCAGCTGCTGCTGCTGCTGCTGCTGCTGCTGTGCGTGCACCCCAGAGCGCTGGACGTACGTCCCAGCGCGCCCTGCTGCTGCTGCTGCTGCTGCTGGTGGCGCTGCCGCTGGTGCTGCTGCTGCTGCTGAAAGGAGACAGTTTGGAGACAGGGCCTCACCGGGGGGACATTTGAGGCAGCCCTCTTGGCCGGCCTGGCCCTCTTTGTCGTTGAAAGTCCCTATGGGGCATTGCCGGGGACTGATGGCCCCTTGGGGACAGTAGTGGCCTTCAGTGCACAGCTTCTCGGGGGCCTCTTCGAGGCCTGGGAAGACAGCAGCAGCAGCAGCAGCAGCAGCAGCAGCTCAGCAGCTGAGCAGCTGTAGCAGCGGCAGCGCCCCACTGCGGGCCCCACTCCCACGCGCCCAGTCGCTAACTCAAGGGGCTCCCAACGCCCCACGCGCGCATGCATGCACGCATGCATGCATGCAGGCACACATGCATGCAGGCACACATGCACGCATGCGTGCATGCATGCACACACGCATGCACGCATGCACGCATGCATGCATGCACACAGCTGTCTGCCTGCACACGTGCCTCTCCACCTCTCCCTCCCTCCCTCCCTCCCTGCACGCCTGCACGCGTGCATGCATGCATGCGTGCATGCACGCACGCATGCATGCACGCATGCACGCACGCATGCATGCATGCATGCTCGCATGCATGCATGCGCGGGGCTGACCCTCGACGTCGCAGAGGCGGCCGGGGGGACAGGCCTCGCATGCATGCACGAGGCCCTCGGTGGGCCCGTAGGAGCCGATGGGGCAGACGCGGCTGTGGGCCGTGGCGGGGGGACAAAAGTGTCCCCTGGGGCAAATGTCTCCAGTGTCTCCGTCTGTGGGGCGGGGCGAGAGGGCCCCCCCCGTGCATGCAAAGCCCCCGTCGCAGGGGCCCCCCAGGGCCCCCCCCCCCCAC
>NW_013544662.1:0-1214 GCF_000499545.2 Eimeria tenella
GAATGGATAGCGCAGAAAACCTCAGCGACAGCAGCAGCTGGGGCTTGCTACGGCAGCGCCAGCTGCGCAAGAGGCCAAGGGAAGTCTTGAGAAAGGCACACTAGCAATGCACCTGCTGCTGCTGCTACTGCTGCTGCTGCCCCAGCGGGTGCTGCTTCAATTGCGTGGCATCAGCAGCCCCACCAGTAGAGTCTCCAGTAGTCTTAGTAGCAGCAGTGGTAGCTGCAGCAGCTGCTGCAGCTGCTGCTGCGACAGTAGCCTCAGCAGCAGCAGCTGCAGCAGAAGCAGCATTAGCAACGATTTCTTAAACTCAAAATACCGGGTTTTTTTTCGTGTCCCCGGACCACTTCAAGGGTCAACTCCTGTAATTCGTGTCCTTGCATGCGGCTCCCACGCTGCTGCTGCGTTTGCCGTTGTTGCTGTTGCTGTTGCTGCTGCTGCATTTGCTGCTGCTGCTTTCTGGCTTCTCGCGTCGTCGCCGCTCTGCGCTGCGGTGACGACTTTAGCTGTAGGGTCTTCAGGTTCGTGCAGCGTAGCTGCTGCTGCAGGCAGCAGCATGAGCTGAGCACCTTTGCTGCTGCTGCTGCTGCTGCTGCTGCTGTAGGTGCTGCTCTTGCTGCAGCTCTGGCTCGCATAGACTGAAAGGCGCCCTTGAAGCTGCATGCGCTTTACACCAAGCCGAATGAAACTTTGTGTTGGTATTTAGTGTGCGTTGTGCAGCAGCAGCAGCAGCAGCACCTGCTGCTGCTGCTTCCTGCAGCAGTCGGTCTGTAAGCTGCGTGCAGCTGTGACAGCTGCACGCAGCAAGCAGACCCAGAGCAGCAGCAGCAGCAACAACAACCTAAGCAGCAACCTAAGCAGCATCAGCAGCAGCAGCAGCAGCAGCAATCGCTAAAGCAGTGAGTTGGGCGCATGGCTGTCTCAGTAAGGGCTTTCTAAAACAATTAAAAAGAAAACAAGTTGGAGTTGGTGCAGCTGCAGCAGCTATTTGCTGCCTCAGCGGCTCTGTCTGCGCCCCCGCAGGAGGCTCCAGCTGCCTGCTCAGCTGCAGCAGCCGCCACCGCTGCAGCAGCAGCAGCAGCAGGCCTCAACGCCCCACGCTGCAGCCGCTCAACTAACCAAGCCTCAAGCACCCTGGCCCTGGTTTTGTCCATTTTGTCCACTTTGTCCACTTTGTCCACTTTGTCCACTTTGTCCACTTTGTCCACTTTGTC
>NW_013544663.1:0-1738 GCF_000499545.2 Eimeria tenella
ACCATCGCTGCCCTTGTACATCTTGCAAAAACGAGCAAGTACAGACAGCAACCATGCATTAGTACTTTGGTGCAACTTGATCTAGCCGTGTGCCATGGAGGGCGGATGTCCATGCCGTGTGCCTGGCCCAAGCAGGGTGTATACCGCCAGTGCGTATTCAGGCAGAACCAGCGTAGAAGTGCTCCATACAAATCATTTCACGCGCATTTATCAAACTGCGCAGGGAAAGTCCACTTTTGTGCTGCGCTTTACTACTAACATCGGGAAAACACGCTCACCTAGTTACCGTGATGAGGGTTACACAAGGTGTGCAACTCATTGCTTGTCACACACAGTCTGCGCCTCCCCAAGAACGTCTCATCCCGCCGTCAGTAAATGCAAGTTTCGCATTAGGGCTTGTCTGGGTTGAGAAGTATTCCAGATACAGTGCAAAGCTCGGCACCACATACACTGACTCAAAGCTAGGAACCAGGGCCTGTGTGATGGAGATTACGTCACGAATGCCAATCTTCGCGACATGATCGTTCTACCTGCGTGTGGGCTGCAATTGCAGGAATGCAAAACAATTGTGCTCTTGCACAAAATGTGCGTCTCGAAGAAAAACCGCGCCCTGCTTGCAACTGCGTTGCCAACCCTTCAAGAGCATCAAATTCACGGAAGCCTCATCCGCATGAGGCATCAAGCCGGGGGACAGCAACGAGGACCTCATAGCGTCGAGTGCAGATTCGCGGACCCTGACGGGACCCTGACGTTTTAAGGTCTCATCTTTATGACTTCCACCTACCGCCTTCACATCATCCAACTATGATGTACTTGCACAGAATCGTACCTATCATTCTGGGTAACTCCATGTAATTTTTCGCCACTAACGAATATTCAGGTGACATGTGCTCTTCTAACCAAGATGAGGACCACTTCCCACGCACTTTTGAGCTTCAAATGTTACGTGAATTTCGGCTTTAGGCCTTGCTCAGCCCGAAAAGCGTCGCTCAAAAGCGCAACGCTGAACAATTCTCCAGCACACGTTCATACGATATGACTCTTGGGAATGATGCAAGAAAATTTCGTTCCACGGCAAACAAAAAGGCCCCGTTTTGCACCGCCGCATGCTCTCCTAGATTGGGTCGATCCTGGCGTGAATTCTACTGAGCAACGCATCTGCATCTCGTTGAAACCAATGAACTACCCAGTTTTGCGCACACATGCGGAACGGTTCTTCTGTTTTATTAACTTCTCTACACTCTAAGAGTAACTGCAGCGCTATTCGGCTAACTCTTTGTCCGCAGCACTGATACATTTTCGGTAGGCAGCTATGGAGAAACGTTCTTGGAAAGAGCGTACTCCCTTGTGTGCAAAAGATATTGAGCGAGGAAATTATTTCGTCAAAAGGTTGGTATGCGCTCCCGAGCAGCTGAGAAGCATGCTCCTACCATCCGCCTTACAAGCGGGGAAAAGAAGAACACCGAAGCAGTCAACCCCATTCGTGCGACGCGTTACATCCCATAGCACCACTGTAAGCCACGAATGCATCGGCATGGGCACGAAATAGTGTCTGGATTGGCGATATCCGTTAGGCAACAGCACGCTACGTCAGCAAGAAGCAGGCCGCCAGCACAGACAGGAAAACAGTCATGGTATCAGCAGCAAACGTACCTTCCAAGCTACCAACTCCTTGGGGCCAAATTCTTTCTAATCCTCACAACACCGATGCAGAAACACCAGGGCTACTGCCTAATGT
>NW_013544664.1:0-1347 GCF_000499545.2 Eimeria tenella
GCGAAGCTGCTAGCTAGCTGCTGGTAGCTGCTGCTAGCTAGCTGCAGCTAGCTAGCTGCAGCAAAGCTGCTGTTAGCTTCTGCTAGTTGCTTCTAGCTAGCTGCAGCTAGCTAGCTGCAGCTAGCTAGCTGCAGCTAGCTGCAGCGGCGTTACTTCTGGGTCCCCTTTGCCTTTCCTTGAGAAGATCTGAGGCCTGGGGGCCTTCGCTGAGGGGCAGCAGCGGTTTAGGGTTTAGGGTTTGCTGGTTCGTTAGGCAGCCAAACCCTAAACCCTAAACCCCGGGTGGCGTACATACAGTGTGTGCAGCGGGAGGCCGTTGGGCGGCCTGCGGCGGTGGGGCCTTGGCTGCTGCTGCTGGCTGCTGCTTTGGGGATTTAATGGATTAAAAGAAATCAAAATTCAAAGTAATGCAATTTAATTGATTTAATTGTTTCAAATTTCGGCAAAAAGCTCCTCTGGGAGCTCGCGGCAGGCACGTGACCTGTCCATACACCTGAGCACCAGGCCGCTGGGACCCCGGCGGCTGCGGTGTACCTACAGCTGCCGCGGCTGTCTTTGTTTCTCTCCTCGAATTGAAAAATATAATTAATTTAATTCAATTTAAAAACAAATAAAGAAAGAAAAGGGCAAAGGACTCGCTGGAGACGCGCACGCGCGGCAGCGCCGACAGAAGCGGTCTACTGACTCGTGGGGGGTCTCCCAAACCCTAAACCCTAAACCCTAAACCCTTGCCAGCTCTGTCTCCAACGCTAAACCCTCTAAACGATTCTTTTTCGTTTTATTTCTTTTCATAAGTCTTCTTCTGTGGCGGGCGGTCTTCTCCGTGCGCGGGCCGTCTCTCGTGCCAAGGTGACCTCGGTTTATTCCTCAAACGCAAACCCTAAACCCTAAACCCTAAACCCTAAACACTGAGTGGGGCCTCCTGCTCCACAGCAGCTGCAGCTGGAAGACGCCAAGGAGCGGCTTCAGTCCCTTCTATCTCCCAACCCTTGTTTAGGGTTTAACCAGCGGGTTGGCGCCTGCGTCGTTCTGCAGCTTCGCAAACCCTAAATTAAGGTTTAGGGTTTGCGCCTTGGGCCTGCAGTCTGTCATGCCCTCTGGCCGGCCCTCAGCTGCCGCCACCCCGCTTTCTCCTGCTGCCATCACTGCAGCAAAAGAGACCCCCAGGGGGGCCCCCCCTCCGCTCTTATCTGTACCCTCTTGGGTCCCGAGGGGGCCCCAACTCTTTTCTTTGTCCCTTCCCTTTTTGGGGGCCCCCCCTCTCGGCATTAGGCGCCGCATAGGGGGCCCCCAGAAACTGGGAGCCCCCGCGGGGGCCCCCTCAAGCGCCGCTGGGGGCCCCCTTGG
>NW_013544665.1:0-1477 GCF_000499545.2 Eimeria tenella
CTGCAGCTAGCTGCAGCTAGCTGCAGCGTGCTGCAGCGTGCTGCAGCTTGCTGCAGCAGGTGCCTGCGGCTAGCTGTGGCTAGCTAACACTTTCTACAGCTTGCTGCAGCGTGTTGCAGCTTGCTGCAACTTTCTGCAGCTTGCTGCAGCTTGCTGCAACGTGCTGCAGCTTGCTGCAGCTTGCTGCAGCTACGAAAAGCCACAAAGAGCTAGCTTAGCTAAATATAGAGAGGTTTTGCCAGGCGCAGTTCGCGTGAAGCAGCCGCAGCTACTCCCAGCTAGCTACAGCTAGCTACAGCTAGCTACAGCTAGCTACAGCTAATTACAGCTAGCTGCAGCTAGCTACAGCTAGCTGCAGCTAGCTACAGCTAGCTACAGCTAGCCTGGACTAGCGATGGGCCAGCCTTACAGGCTGCAGCTAGCTGCAGCTAGAATTATCCGCTGCTACGGCTAGTCGCCGCTATAGCTAGCTGCTGCTATAGCTAGCTGCTGATCTAGCTAGCTGCTGCTATAGCTGGGCGCTGCTATAGCTAGCTGCTGCTAGCAGCAGCTACCGCTGCTGCTGCTACTTGCTGCTATAGCTAGCTACTGCCATAGCTAGCTGCTTACGTAGCTAGCTGCTGCTATAGCTAGCTGCTGCTGTAGCCAGCTGCAGCTAGCTGCAACTAGCTGCAACTAGTCGGGGTTGCGGCTGTTGGCCTGAGTGGGCTGAAGGGCCGTTTGGACTTCACCTGAAGTTTGTTGCTGCAGCCGCTGCAGCAATTAAAAGCTAATTTGAAGAAGCAAATTCATGCCTAATAAAACAAATTTCACTTCAAAGGGCCCTAAATGATTTAAAGAAGCAAATGCGTGTCCCCCGAGAGTGCTGCTGCTGCTGCTGCTTCTGCTGCAGTGCGCTGCTGCACTGCAGCAGAAGCCCTCCCCAGGTGTACGTACACCCCAGCGCAAGCATCTGAGCTGATCCATTCAGGTGTACGTACACCTCAGGGAGCCCCACAATGCTGAGGTGTACGTACACCTCAGGCTTCGCTGCTTTGTGGCATTTTGTGCAGAGAATAAGCAGCAACAAATGCAAAAAGATATGAATTCCAAATGAGAATGAATAAGCGGCAACAAATGCAAAAAGATATTAATTCTAAATGAGAAATAGCAGCAGCAAATAAACAACTGGCCAGAAGTCCGGCTCCACTGAGGTGTAGATACACCCCAGATCTCCCCTCTCAGGCCCCCAGCTCAAAAGCCAATTCAAAACTTCTAATTGAGGCCTCTGCTGCTGCTGCTGCTGCAGCAAGGGCACACTGGAGGCCCCCTAAGCCCTCTGAGGGGACTCCTTAAACAATCTTTACAGGGGCCCCTCTTGAACCCTCTCCACAGAGGGCCCCTGGGGCCCCCAGGGCCCCCCGCGCCCACTGAGCCTCGGGTTTCTTCGAGACCCCAAAGTCCTGGGGCCCCCCGGGGGCCCCCGGGGGCCCCCCGG
>NW_013544666.1:0-1414 GCF_000499545.2 Eimeria tenella
TGGGGCCCCCATGGGGGCCCCTTGGTCCCCCATGGGGGCCCCAAAGGGAGCCCCCATGTTCTCCTGGGGTCCCCCCTGGGGGCCCCCTTGGGTATTCTCCTGGGGGCCCCCCTGGGGGCCCCCATGGGGCCCCCCCAATGGCCAGCTTAAGCGCCCCCATGGGGGCCCCTTGGGCCCTGCATGCATGCGTTGGGTTCCCTTTTAGTGCCCCTCGGCTTGGGGGGCCCCCAGGGCCTAAATGCATGCACAGGGGGCCCCCGCAGGGTCTGGGGGCCCCTCATTCTTACCCTTATCTCCTGGGGGCCCCCACAGGTGACCCTGTAGAGGCCACAGAGCACGGGGGGCCCCCCTGGGGGGCCTTCTAAGCCCAGCCCCTGGGGCCCCAAACCCAAAAGGGAATAAAAGACTTTGCTGAGGCGCCCGGGGGGCCCCCAGCGGGGGGCCCCCACGGCCAGAGCGCGGCTCTGCATGCATAGCAGCAGCCGCAGCAGCAGCAGATCATGCGGCAGCAGCAGCAGCAACAGGAGCAGCAGCAGCAGCAGCTAATTCTGCAGCAGCAGCAGCAGCAGCAGCAAGTGTCAAGTCCAAGCTGTCGCCTCCTTGTACGGTTTAGGACCTCAGGTCTAGGGTTTGGGGAGTAGTGTTTAGGGTTTAGGGTTTAGGGTTTAGGGTTTAGGGTTTAGCACCTTGGCAACCCAGCAGCTTAGCGCAGAGGGAACAGACAGCCCAGCAGCAAACTGCCGCGCATCTCTTCCGCTCGGGGGGCCTTCCTGGGGGGCCCCTTGGGGGCCCCCTTGTGGGGCCCCTTGAGGGGCCCCCTGGGGGGCCCCCAAAGGGCCCCCTAGTTGCTGCTGGGGTCCAGAGGGGCCCCCCTGGACTTCTGCTGCTAGGGGGGCCCCCCTTCTCAGCTGGTGGGGCCCCCGGGCCAATTCGCTGCACAAAAACCCGTGCTGCAGCAGGGCCCCCAAACCCTCTTCGAGGGTTTCGGGGGGCCCCCAGGGGCCCCCCAAGGAGAGGCAGCAGCTTGCAGGCAGCCAGGGTGGCCCCCCGCTTCTCGTGCTGCTGAGTGCGCCGCCGCGGCGAGGGGCCCCTTGCTGCTGCTGCTGCTGCTGCTGCTGCTGCTGCTGCTGCTGGGGGCCCCACCGGTGCTGCCAGGCAACGGGGGGCGGGCTGAAGTAGGGGAGACCCATCAGGGGCCCCTCCGGGGGTCCCTCAGGGGGCCCCTCAGGGGACCCCTCAGGGGGCCCCTCAGGGGGCCCCTCGGGGGGCCCCTCCGGGGGCCCCTCGGGGGGCCCCCCAAGGGGGGCCTCAGTGACTTTTGAGATGTCTGCTAGG
This sequence comes from Eimeria tenella, assembly GCF_000499545.2. Lineage (NCBI taxonomy): Eukaryota > Apicomplexa > Conoidasida > Eucoccidiorida > Eimeriidae > Eimeria > Eimeria tenella. Next base: position 1,336 of record NW_013544666.1, read on the forward strand.
ACATGAAATTCTTGATGGATCTGTCCCCTTGAAAAGAGGCGGCCTGCAGCAGCAGCAGCAGCAGCGGGAGGAGGCGGCA
>NW_013544667.1:0-2624 GCF_000499545.2 Eimeria tenella
CCTTGCGTCAGCACTGTCCGCATGCCGCATCACAATAAATACATACTGCTAAGGGATCTAGTAACGAGCCACGCAGATGCGCCTTAAAGTCTTTTGTGGCCACTTGTAGACCTCGTATGCCATTTTAAGACTATTCAGTCTTTTCAAGCCCCTCTTAAAAGCCTGAAGTTTTTTTTTGGTCCTCTACTGTTCTCTAAGGTCCTCTAGGGTCCTTAAAGGAACTTCGAAGCCTTTTTGAGGCGGGCTGGATGGCAGCATCTGCAATACGGTGCACACGACCGGCAGAAAAAAACTGCCTTGTTGTTACACTGAATTATTCGTTCACGTCTAAACAAGAGCGTGGCAAAAAGAGCACTTTTACTGCGGATTTCAAAAAAACTCTCAAATGGTCGCTGGGATTATATGGAAACACTGTGGTTTGATTTTCCTGTGTGCACAAACTCGCGCATTAGTCGAAGCCAATTGATAAGGTCGAGGCGAATCTGCACGGACTACAGCACTGGTGTCTCTCCCGCGTAAATATCGTTCCAGTAGCTAACACAGAGCTGCCGTCATTTACCAGCTGAAAAACGCGCACATGGCATGCCGTCTTGAAGACACTTATCCCGTCAAGGCCAGCGTTGTCTCGGGCAGCACGATATGCATATGCAACGAACACATTAATGTCGAATATCTGTGCAAGCCGCAGCAATAAGGTCCCTCATACATTTTGCGAATGTCACCTCACGTGCTTTGAATGAAGTCACACCGGTTCCTAAGCGCAGAGAGACGCTTCCAACGCTTTCCCACCAATTCTTAGAATAAACGGCCTGCATGCCTTCCGAGATGTACTAACGCATTGTTCAGAGCACGCACTGAGTAGCAAGCCTGAACTGAATTTGTTCACATCCGCGAATGTGAATTGTGGCTCCTCCTGGCTTCAAATGCTGTACTGGCCCTACGCACGCCTTTTGAGCACCATACACCTCAGCACTGCAGTAGCCCATCTACTTACAACAAATTGAATACTGGGCGACAATCTGGTAAACTCGTGGTTCCTGGATAAGCTCTGACTCGCCTAAAAGTCCTCATGCAGCGTTCGTGCCACAGGCATTAGGGGTCCACACAGTGCGCCACCCAGCTGGGAGCAACAGGGCAATTTACTCAGTTTTGAATTGCTAGCCACTAAAGACTATTTCCAAACAGCATATACAGGGTTTGTGTCATACCGCTTTCAAATCAGTGTGCATCAGCAGGAAGACAATTAAAACGGCGCCGCTGCTTGCCACAAACAATTCATTTCAAGGCCAACACGCACCTGCATGTTCCTGCGCGTCCTACTTTTCTCCGCATTCTATACGTAGTGCCTGGCGCAGCTGCGCCGGTGCAAGCTACCGAAAACTCTCGGAAATGTTTAACTCCCATGGCTGCACTAATTACAGATGGAGTTTCTACACACGTTCACCGCACAGCAAAACAGATGGAGCTCACCGACGTCACGAACAAAGGTTCCACTGCTTGGCACATATGGATGGCCCCTTTACTGCATCGACCGACAATGACCATGACACCCAGACACTACATTCCGTGCACTCTTCACACACGAGCTACACACCAAGGAACGCTGCAGTGTTCAGCACCCCTGCTCGGCGACAGTTGCTCTACGTCTCCAGATACTGCCTTCATTGCATCTGCTGCGTGCGAAACGGTGCCACCAGTCTCAGTCCAGTCGTAATAACAGACACGTAGCTCGGACCAAGCTAAACAGCCGGAGCAAATGCCATCACAGCCGTTCCACAGATATGTCGTGAAACAATGTAAGCGGTGCCAAGCTCAGCTCAGAGCCGGAAAGCACCCGCTAAAGAACAATGTCCACGGAAAACAACATCCGTGAGCACTTTATCCAGAGCAGTCTCGAGGTCGCTCTTAGCGTTCTACGGACCGCAAGTACGGGACATGCCTCAGAGCTGCTGCGTTCTTTCAGTCATTCTGGGCTCTTCTCGTCAACAGTATTGCACCAGAAGACAGTGCGCAGCAGTTGTCGCGAGCTCTTGAGCTTCTGCCTCGCAGTCCGCATCCAAAGCAGAAACAATTCCTGAGAGTGACACTTTAGCGCACTTCCTGAAGCGCAGCAGCAAATGTGACATACAGCAGGCACTGGCGTATTACTCACCTTGCTTCAGTGCTCTCTGGCTAAGGCACGCTCACGGAAGCCTCTAGCCGGACTGTTGGCACGGGATGTCGAGGCCCAGTACGTTCTTTTTTCCGTCAAATACGAACTGAATCCGTGACAGCGCTACTTGCCATCAAACGAAAGACACTGTGCAAAAGCACGTGCAGTTCAGTAGAAATACCAGAACGAAGCGCACTTTTTCGGTCCAGATAAAGAGGCGACATACTTGGCTGTGTCGAGGTACTGCCCACCAGAAAGTCAAGCTAAGTGCTCCAGACCAACAAGGTAACGCTGGCGCCTTGAAAGTGTTAGCACGTCTGAAAGCACGCTCCAGCTGTGCAGGTCCGGTTGGCCGGAGTTTCAATATAAGCCTTCAATATCTGCGGCGTTCTTTGCGGTGCAGGGGATAATTCGCTCTTTCCCGTTCTCATTTAGGCATACACTCAAGCAGCCACATAACAGTAGCCACATA
>NW_013544668.1:0-1286 GCF_000499545.2 Eimeria tenella
GGCCCTGTGGGGCCGAAATTAGGGTTTAGGGTTTAGTGTTTAGGGTTTAGGGTTTAGTGTTTAGGGTTTAGGGTTTGGGGTTTGCAGAGGATGGCCTGGCGCACGTTATCGACGACGGCGAAGAATTCAGCAGCTCTTTTGGCTTGGAGGTCTTTTTAGGGATTTTGGAAAAAGAAAAAACAGAAAGACCCTTCAGAGACATCAGGCAAACCCTAAACCCTAAACCCTAAACCCTAGCGCCCGCTGCAGGCTCTGGTCAGAGCCTGGAGCGCCACACAAACCCTACCTTCAACGCTTTGATAGAAACCATAAACTCTTTTCAGTAAAGCCTCATTTAAACCCTAAACCTTTATTTCATAAACTCTTTTTTAACTCTAAACCCTTGGTTAGCAAGTCCTTATATGGGCGCTAAACCCTTGTTTCTTAAACCCTAAGCCCTCACTGAAGTCCTAAACCCTTATTTGGAAAAACCTCATTCAAACCCCAAACCCTAGCTCTGGCTAAAGTCATAAACCCTAGAATTTATGACCCCCAAACCCTCAGCCCTGTAGACAAGTCCCTGCTAAATGCTAAACCCTAAACCCTAAACCCTAGATAATCTTTAAGAAGACCAGACGCAGATGTTGAACTCTAAACGCTGCGCATTCGGGGCCCGGCGTTTAGGGTTTAGGGCTTAGGGTTTAGGGTTTAGGGTTTGTGTGCAGGCCCTACAAAGAAAACTGTGAACGCCTAAAACGCGAATACGCTCCTTTTGACTGGTTCCAGCTGCAGCAGCAGACAGAGTCCATGGGGGCCCCCAGTGACCCCACTTAGGGTACTGTAGGGGCCCCCTGGGGCCTTTTGGGGCCTCTGGGAGCCCTTGGGGGCCCCTTGGGGCCCCTTGGGGGCCCTTGGGGGCCCCTCGGGGGCCCCCAATATGCCTTTGGGAGTCCTTACGGAGACAGTGCGAGCCCCAAATAATCCTTTTGGGGCCCCTGGGGCTCCCTAATTGGTCCTTGGGGGCCTCAAGGGGGCCCCAAGGGGCCTCTTGGGGGCCCCTAATTAGCCCTGGGGGTTCCAAGGGGGCCCTTGGGGGCCCCTAATTGGTCCTTGGGAGCCCCATGAGTGGCTTTTAGGAATCCCAAATGCGCTTTTGGGGGATTGGGATTTGCTGCAGAAGCAGGGGGGGGCCCGGAGCCAAAGGTGGGCCCTTGGGGGCCCTTAATCTGTTCTCGGGGGCCCCTTGGGGGCCCCCAATTAGAGGCCCCCAGGTACCCATCATAGAGGCTTTCCAATGTAGCTGCAGG
>NW_013544669.1:0-1215 GCF_000499545.2 Eimeria tenella
GCTGCTGCTGCTGCTGCTGCTGCTGCTGCTGATGCTGCTGGTGGTGGTGCTGCTGCTGCGGGTGCTGCGGGTGCTGGTGCTGGTGCGGGTGGTGCCGCGTTGCTGCGGCTGTTGCTGCTGCTTTGCTGCTGCTGCTGCTGCTGCTGGGGTCTTTACAACTCTGCTGCTCTCTAAGCGTTTTTTTCTTTTTGTTTGTCTGTTTGCACGTTTGTATACCTCTGAAGATGTTCATTAAGAGTTCTTAGATACACCTTTATTACTTCCTGTTTTCCTCGTTCTCTTTTTTCGAAAAAACTCTCTCCAGGTGTACAGACAACTGAAGCTGCAAGTGCGGGGCGTGAGGTGTACGTACACTTAAATGCAGTGTCTTTTTCGAATCTTTGTTTTTGCGTCTTTTCAAATCTTTTTGTTTTTGCTTCTAAATGCATTTATAAAACCTTTTAAATATTTTTTAGTGCGCTTTTCTGTTTACAAATGCGCCAGTGACTTTGCATGCATGCACAAGTGCAGAAGACCCAAAACGCGGCCCGTCTAGCGGGGCTCTCTCTCTGCATGCACTTGCATGCACTTGCACGCAGCTGCCTGCATGCACTTGCATGCATGCAACCACACGCACCACCACGCCTTCCCTCCCCTCTAGCCGCTGCCTGCAAGCAGCCGCATGCAGCTGCACGCAGCCGCACGCAGCTGCATGCATGCAGGTGCATGCAGGTGCATGCACGCAGCTGCATGCAGGCAGGTGCATGCAAGTGCATGCATGCAGCTGCATGCATGCAGGTGCATGCAGGTGCATGCACGCAGATGCATGCAGGCAGGTGCATGCAAGTGCATGCGTGCAGCTGCATGCAGGCAGGTGCATGCAAGTGCATGCATGCAGCTGCATGCGGGGCGCTGCATGCATGCATGCGTGCGAGCAGGTGCTGACGCTCGCGGACCAGTACGGGCTGGAGACGCTGAAGCGCTGCTGCGAAAGCCTCTTGTGCTGCAGTTTGGAGACGCGCAGCGTCTGCAGCACTTTGTCTCTGGCGGAGCAGCACAAAGCCCCGAAGCTCAAAAGGGCTTGTTTGGAGTTCATTTTCCGCAACTCCGAAGCTGTTGCTGCGACTCCGCACTTCCAGCAGCTGCTGGCGGTGCCTTCGCTGGTGATGGAGATTGCGCGGCTGAGTCTTTCGGCCAACAGCCGCAGCAGCAGGCCTGCTGCTGCTGCTGCCGCCG
>NW_013544670.1:0-1204 GCF_000499545.2 Eimeria tenella
GTGCCCCCACTGCTGCTGCCGTTGCTGCTGCTGTTGCTGCGGCTGTTGCTTTTGTTGCTGCGCTTCCTGGTGCTGCTGCTGTTGGCTGTTCGGGTGTACAGACAGCCTGCTGTCTCTTACTTTATCTCGGGAGGCTCCTGAAGGCCACAAAGGCAGTCTCGCGGGCTCCTGCTGCTGCGCGCTGCAGTGTGCTGCACTGTCTGTTGCTGCTGCTGCTGCTGCTGCTGCTGGCAGCACATCGAAGGCCGCCACCTCCGGGGAACTAGTGACAAAAGTGCGCAGCAAATTGAGAGCATGAACTTGAGCCCCAAAAGCTGCAAGCAAGAACGAGAATAAACTTGAAGACAAACGGAACTGGAAGCAGCGAAGCAAAAAGGACAGCCACAGGACACAGCAGCAGCAGTAGCAGCAGCAGCAACAGCAGCGCTAGCTGCAGCAGAAACGCCGACAGAAGCAGCAGCAGCAACGCCAGTAGTAGCAGTGGTAGCAACATCAGCTGTAGCTACAGCAACGACGCCAGCAGCGAAGTCAGCAGGACCAGTGCCAGCATCAAGAGCAGCAGCAACAGTAAGTGCACCAGCAGCAGCAGCGGCAAGTACAGCAGCAGCAGCAGCAGCAGGCAGCGAACCTTCTTTTGGCGAAGCAAAGAAAGCGTGAAAGAGCCCCGCAGCCAGAGGCAGCAAACAGGAGATTGTGTGCTGCAGCAAACAACTATCAAATGAGGCCCCTCCTCCATTCTGGCCCACTGAGCGCCCACAAAGCAGCAGCAGCAGCAGCAACAGCAGGTGCGGCAGCAGCAGCAAGAAGAGCAACAGGTGCAGCAGCACCAACACAGCAGCAGCAGCAGCGGCAGCAGGAGTATAAAAGCCGCTCCAAACGAAGAAATTGCTGCTCCTGTTGCTGCTGCTGCCGGTGCTGCTGCTGCCGCTGCTGCTGCTGCTGCTGCAGCTGCAGCTGCAGTGCCTCTTTGGCTGGCTCTTTGCGTGTGCCTTTGCCTGCCTCTGCACCTCTTTTGTGTCTTTTAATGTCTCTCTGCTGCCTCCAAAGTATTTCTTCTAACTTCTAAAGTATTTCTTTTAATTCTAAATTCTATTTGCTGCTGCCTCACATCCCAGAAGGCCCCCAAACACAAAACCCAAACTTTTGCTTTTCCTCAGAGGCGGCGGGGGCCCCACGGCATCGCCGCGCAGCCGTGGCGGCACCC
>NW_013544671.1:0-1032 GCF_000499545.2 Eimeria tenella
TGCTGCACTTGCCTGTTTCTGCGCTGCTGGCGCTTGAGCTCGTCGAGGCGCTTGCGGCGGTAGAACTCGAGGGTGTTTTCCTCGAGTTCATCTTCGAGGTGGTTTAATTGAGAAAGGGTTTTGCTTTCGAGAGGGTTTAAACCCTCGAGGGTTTGGACAAGTCTTTGAGTTTTTGCTTCTTCGGTTTCTTGCTGCTGCAGCGGCGGCAGGTTTCCGAAGCGGCGCTGCAGCGCGTCCCACTCGGTCTCGGTCACTTCCGGGTGAGTCGTCGACATTTTCCGGTTTCGACGCTCAAACTTCAATTCTTTTCATTTATTTCTTTTTTTTACTCCAATATTTGCAAAATTCCCGCAATTTCGACCCAAAAAAACCCAGAAACGCCCCCAATTCGCCCAGAAACCGCCGCGCACATCCGAAACCCAAACCCTAAACCCTAAACCCTAAACCCTAAACCCGATATATGCACACCGCCAGCCAACCCTGCTTTCTGCATGCACACTCAAATCGCAAAGCTACACTCTCAACTGCTACACAAACGCTAAACCCTAAACCCTAAACCCTACACCCAACCAGAAAGCAGCAGCGAGGGCCCCCTGGGGCCCCAAGCCAAACCCTGGGGCCCTTCGGCCGAGCCCCAAACCCTAAACCCTAAACCCTTAACCCTAGACTTTAAACCCTAAACCCTCGATCTTCCTTGTTCTTTTTAGTCTTCTTATCTATTTTTGGTTCAGCGGCTCCCCAGCCTCAGAAAACTCAAGACCCTAAACCCCCGACCCTCCTTTCAAAACCCAAACCCCCCAACCCTAAACCCTAAACCCTAAACCGTAAACCCTAATTTTTGATGGTTCTCTAGTGCTACGAACTCAAGCGCAGAATGCGCAGAGTCCTATCCCCCCGCCTCCCCCTCAATTCAGTCTATGGAATCCCCGGGGCCCTCTCGGGGGTCCCCCTAGGGGGCCCCCCAGGGGGCCCCCTGGGGGGCCTCCCTGGGGGCCCCCCGGGGGGCCCCCTGGGGCCCCCTGGGGGCCCCCA
>NW_013544672.1:0-1337 GCF_000499545.2 Eimeria tenella
TAGCGGCTCCTGCTGCTGCTGCTGCTCGCTGCTGCTGCTGCTGTGGAACAGCCTGCGGACCCGCACGGCCCCGCGGGCCTTCTCGTCGGGGCCGCAAATAACAGCCCACGGCATTTTGCGAGCAGCAGCAAAGTCCAGTTGCTTCTTCAGTCTTGCTTCTTCTCCGTAGAACATTTCGCAGCAAATGCCGCCCCGCCACAGCAAACTAGCAGCAGACAACGCGTACCTGCAGCAGCAGCAGCAGCAGCAGCAGCAGAAGCGGGGGAGGGGGAGGAGGTGAGGGACGCGCAGCAGCAGCGGGAGGGCGCAGCAACGCAAACTCGAACAAGCGGCAACAACCCACACACGCACAAACCAGCAGCAGCAGCAGCAGCAGCAGCAGCAGCAGCAAGTGCAGCAGCTGCAGCAGCAAGTGCAGGGCTTACGGGAGCATTCCTTCTCCGATATTGCAGACGAGGACATCGGTCAGGTCCCTGCGGACGCCGTCTCCCAAAAGGCCGCTGCTGCTGCTGCTGCTGCTGCTGCTGCTGCTGCTGCTGTCTGCTGCTGCAGCGCGAATGCCCACGCGCTGCTCGAGGAGGGCAAAGAGGCGCTCGACGCCGACGGAAAATCCAACAGCAGGAATTTGTTTGCTGCTGAAGATGCCGACGAGTCCGTCGTACCTGCCTCCGCCCGCAATGCTGCTGCTGCAGCACGTGCTGCTGCTGCTGCTGCTGCTTTGCTGCAGCAGCACGGCCTCGAAGATGAGCCCCGTGTAGTAGTCCAGCCCCCGCGCCAAAGACCAGTCCCAAACAATAAACTGGGAAATGTTGAGGGCCTGGAGGTAAACGAGGAGCTGCTGGAAGTCTGCTGCTGCTGCTGCTGCTGCAGGGTCTGCGAGCAGCAGCTCGTCTTGCTGCAGCAGCTGCAGCATGGAGGCGACGTCGCCGCGGCGGCGCACGTAGCTGCCCAGCTGCTGCACTGCAGCAGCAGCAACGCCCTTTTGCTGCTGCAGCTCAGCAGCAACAGCTTCCCAGGGCTCTTTGTCGAGTTTGTCGATGGAGGAGCAGACAGCAGTAAACTGGGCTGTCTGTACACCGCAGCGCCGCAGCAGCGCGTCCAGCAGCAGCCTGCTGTTCACCTTCACCTCGAAAGACCCCACAAACGCCCCCAGCTGCTGCAGCACCTCCAGCAGCAGCAGCAAACACTCTGCTTCCGCCAACATGTGGGGTTTTGCTTCTCCCAAAATGTCAAAGTCGCATTGATAAAACTCCCGAAAACGCCCCCGAGACAGCTGCGGCTCGTCCCGCCTGTACACCTTCCCAATGTGGTACCTGACAGCAGCAGCAGCAGGTGCA
>NW_013544673.1:0-1076 GCF_000499545.2 Eimeria tenella
ACTGCGCGTGAAAAACAACGCGGCACTGCATGCGCCTGGGCACCTATTGCTTGGCCAGAAGCCGCTGCAGCGCATTCGCAGTTGAAGGCTCGTCAGCAAAAAGTTGTTCACGCCGAGGGCTGAAATGCAATGACTTCGCTAAGTCTCCGCTAGTGTCAATTGGCGTCTTTGCCTGCTTGTGGGCTGCGCGATTCGCTTCATGCAGAGCCTGCAGCTACAACCGAGTGCGCGAAAATCTTCCAAAAATGCAGGAACCCATAACGTCCGTTAACAGAGGATTCACTAGTATGCCATTCGTTTGCGTCGAAATGCTGCGGAGATGCGAGATGGAACAAAGCTACAAGGCGCCGCTACACACTCTCTAAAATAGTAGGCCAAAAGAAGGTTGACGCCATCTACACATTTCCTGGGTCACTGCACGGAGCCGCAAAGCTGTCCGTCAACACCGTCCATACGAGAGATGCGACAGCAAAGGCAAAGGGAACAACGCCCACGCCGAATGCATCGAACAGGATTCCAAATCACTTCGACGTCTCAGCCCGAACTTGCAAGGCGATAGATCCAAAGCTCAGCAATATCTGGCTGTTCAAGTCAACTTCAATTCAATGTTTGTAGTGTGCGAAAGTAGAAAATGCCCTCGTAATGTAGGCGTGCTTCCAACATCTTTTTGAAATGGCCAAGCTTCTGAAGCATGGAGGAGTAATGGCGAAAAAGGGATGCTTGGCCGTCGCTAAAAATTAAGAGGCCATCCATGAAAATTTGCGATTCCATACAACACCAAACCGGTTTCGCAGCTGCCAACTGCAGACTAGTTCGTAGACGCATCAAGGGGACGCAGTGTTGTGTCCAGCCTGCGGTGTGTTCCGTGGCAATGCTTGCAACATCACACGGCTTGCGTCATATGCGTGCAATGAAGTGATTGAACTCAAAAGCGACATGCAGATGCATTATCCAATCTTGCATGGACGTACGTGCTGAACGCAAACATCGCATATTGTTGTCGCAGACCTATTGTGTGGCGGCCAAATGGACTCAGCAAGGCGACATAATACACAGGACAAACCGCCTCAGCCGGG
>NW_013544674.1:0-1134 GCF_000499545.2 Eimeria tenella
TGCTGCTGCTGCTGTTGCCACTGCACTTGCTGCTGCCGCTTGACCTGCTGCTGCTGCCGCTCCACTTGCTGCTGCCGCTTGACCTCCTGCCGCGCTGCACTTGCTGCTGCCAATTGTCCTGCTGCTGCTGCTGCTGCTGCTGCTGCTGCAGGTGTTGGGTGAGGACTTGAAGGCAGCAATTCGAGTGCTGCAGCAGCTGCTGCTGGGCGTTTTGGCGCAGCCGGCGAATCCAAAGAAAAGAAAAGTTCGCATTGGAAACCCTACCTTCCACGCTGCAGTCCGTAAACCCTAAACCCTAAACCCTAATCCTAAACCCTAGTCCTAAACCCTAGTCCTAAACTCTGAACCCTAGTCCCTGCGCTGCGAAACCTGCCTTCCAAGCAGCAGCCCGTAAACCCTTAACGCTGAACCCCTGGAGCAGAGACGAGGGTTTAGGGTTCAGGGGTTAGGGTTTAGGGTTTAGGGTTTAGGGTTTGCGAGCTGCAGGTGGGGCAGCATGAAGCTGCTGTTAGGGTTTTACTTTCTGTGGGGTTCATCGAAGAAACAATTGAAGGCGAAAAGTGTTTAGCGCTGCGTTCTGCGTATCTCTCACGGTAAACCCTAAACCCTAAACCCTAAACCCTAACCGTAAGCGCCGAACCCTCAGGCCGAGCGTCGAGCCCCGACTCCCACCGCAAACCCTAAACCCTAAACCCTAAACCCTAAGCCCTTAACCTTAAGGCAAGCCAATTAGAGCATGCAGAGGCGCCGCCGCCTTCGCTGCGCACGCAACTAGGGTTTAGGGTTTAGGGTTTAGGGTTTAGGGTTTAGGGTTTGCTGCAGGCTGGTGATCTGCTACCGACTGCTGGCTGAAATTGCAGCAGCTCTGGGGGTTTCTGCTGCTCCTCTTCCAAAGGGCTATTTTGACCCTTTTGCCAGCAGCTTCAGTTCAAGCGCGGGCCAGAGGCAAACCCTAAACCCTAAACCCTAAACCCTAAACCCTAAGGGCTAGCCTCGCGGGGGATGTGCCGCGCGCTGGCCTCGTGTCGCGACGCCAACGCGGATGCGCAGGGGACTCGGGTTCAGTTCAGCACCAGGGTTTAGGGTTTAGGGTTTAGGGTTTAGGGTTTAGGGTTTAGGGTTTAGGGTTTGTGC
>NW_013544676.1:0-1093 GCF_000499545.2 Eimeria tenella
GCTGCTGCTGCTGCTGCTGCTGCTGCTGCTGCTGCTGCTGCTGCTTTCGGTAGTCTGGATCCCAGTGGAGGGAGTTCCCCTGTAGCTGCTGCGCTAATATGAATAATGATATTTATTATTTATTTATTTATTTATTCATTCAAGTTTTATTTTATTCTACGTCCTTAAGTTATTAGCTCAAGATAGAGCTGCTGCTGCAGCAGCTGTAGCAGCAGCTGCAGCAACTGCAGCAGCTGCAGCAGCGGCTCTTTCGTTTGAGGTGTACCTACACTGCAGCAGCTGGTCAGCCAAAGGGGTTTCCTGGAATTCAATTCGGAAATTAAAAAGCAAAAACCCCTTTTTAGGGTTTAGGGCTCAGCAGCAGCAGCAGATGAGCAGCAGCAAAGCAGCAGCAGCAGCAGCGAGCGTGTGCAGAAATTAAACTGGAAAAAATTAAATGGAACAAATTTGAAATGAATTAAATTAAATTAAATTAAATTAAATTAAATTTTAATTCAAAGTTTATTTCCTGCTGCAGAGAGAGACGCGCAGCAGCAGCAGACGCCCAGCCAGCGGCCCAGCTCCAAACCCTAAACCCTAAACCCTAAACTCTAAACCCTAAGAATTTGGGGCGAGCCGCCCTTCTGTATTGCTTAACAAACCATGAGGGCCGCAGAGCGAAATGCGACGGGGGTTTAGGGTTTAGGGTTTGGGGTTAAGGGTTTAGGGCTTGGGGCCAGGTCTGCGCAGGGGCGGTCTGCGGCTTGGGGTTTAGGGTTTAGGGTTTAGGGTTTAGGGTTTGCGTTTTCCCGCTGGGGAGTGGCGCCGCGGCTTTGACGAGGAGAGCTGAGGGTTTGGGGTTTAGGGTTTAGGGTTTCGGGTGCGTTGGGAAGTCAATGTATTGCGTCTCGTTTCCGCCAAATTAGGGTTTAGGGTTTAGGTTTGTGGGGGGCAAAAGGGGCCGTTTGGCGCTGCTGCTGCTGCTGCTGGCCTGGGGAGTGGGGGAGCGGCGTGGGAAGCAAAGCTGCAGCAAACTGTGCGCAGCAGCAGCAGCAGCAGCAGCAGAAAGCAGCTGCGTGTGTTGGTGCTGCGGGCGCGGCGCGGCTGGCGGGGG
>NW_013544677.1:0-1483 GCF_000499545.2 Eimeria tenella
CGGCAGCTCTCGGGGGCCCTCAGGGGCTCCGCAGGGCCCCCGCCGCTGCTGGATATATCAGGCTTTGAAGTGAGACTGACATTAATACCGACTGCAGGGGCCCCCAGGGGCCCCCAGGGGCCCCCAGGGGCCCTTCGAGGCCCTTAGGGGCCCCCAGGGGCCCCTAGGGGCCCCCAGAGACCTTCAGGGGCCCTCGGGGGCCCTCAGGGGCCTGTAGGGGCCCCCAGAGGCCCTTTGGGGCCCCAATGGCCCCCCGTACATGCTTCTCGAGGCCCCCTGGGTTCCCCTTGGGGGCCCCCTGGGGGCCCCTATGGGGCCTTTAGGGGGCCCTTTGGGGGACCTTTAGGGGTCCCTTTGGGGTCCCCTTGGGGGCCTCTTGTACCCCTCACAATAAGGGCCTTTTGCAGGCGGTTTGTTACTTCTTATGCATATCGGGGGCCCCCTTCTTGTTTGCTGCCTTTTGCTGCTGGTCTGATTTGCTGCTGCTGCTGCTGCTGTTCCTTTTTGTCTGCAGCTCAGCAGCCTCATCTCCCTCAGACTCGGCGCCGCCTATGTGGGGTGCGACTTGCTGCTGCTGCTGCTGCTGCTGCAGCTGCTGCAGCAGCTGCTGCGGCTAGTTCGTTGCTGCATTTTCTGCTGCTGCTGCTGCTTGTTGTGCTGCTTTTTCTTTTGCTGCTGCTACTACTGTGGGGTTCTCCTAAGAAGAATCTGCTGCTGCTGCCCCAACACTTTTCAGCCGGTCCCTCTGCATAGCTGTACTGCTGCTGCTGCTGCTGCTGCTGCTGCTGCTGTTGCTCGTTTGACTCTGAGTTTGACTCAAAGAGTCAGAAAGACTTCTCTTCTGTTTAATTTTAGAATATTATTTTTTAAATTTGTTTTATTAAATTGTTTTCTTGTTTTTGCTGCTGCTTACATTTGCTGCCTGCAGCCTTTTTTCAGTTCCTCTGAAGTACCAGCACCGGCAGCTGCAGCACCGAGATGCCCCCCCACAAGGTGCCTTTGCTGCTGCTGCTGCTGCTACTGCTGTTGCTGCTGTTGCTGGTGCTGCTGATGCTGCTGTTGCTGCTGCTGCTGCTGATGGTTGTCTGCTGCTGCTGCTGGCGCTGGTGTCGGGGACGCTTTGCTGCTGCAGAGAAAATGTGTTGCTGCTGCTGGATTCCTTTTGTTGCTGCTGCTGCGGTCCCTAACCCTGCTGCTGCTGCTCCAGATTCCGCTCCTGCTGCTGATGCTTTCGCTAAATCTGCTCTTGTCGCGAAGTTCGCTGGTGCGCCTGCTGCTGTGGCTAGCCTGTTACTGCAGCAGATACTGCTAGGCTTGCTGCTACTGATGTTGCGATTGCTGCTGCTGCTGCTGCTGTTGCTGCTGCTTGATGTACCTCAGGGCCATGCGCCACGGTGTTACCCCCAACGTTCGAGTTGACTGACTGGTGAGGGGAAGCAGCGGCTGCTGCTTCTGCTGCTGCTGCTGCTGCTGGTTCCGTTGC
>NW_013544678.1:0-1711 GCF_000499545.2 Eimeria tenella
CCGGCGGCAGCGCCTTTTGCTGCTGCTGCTGCTTTAGCGGCTTCCGGCTGCTGCTGCTGCTGCTCTGGAGGGACAAGCACACCGTGGAACAGCCCGTGCTGCAGATGGCTGCTTGCAGCAGCTACTTGGGAATTCATTGCTGCTGCTGCTGCTGCTGCTGCTGCTTGCAGAGAAGGGGAAGGTCAGCAGCAAGAAGGGCGCAGCAGCACTGAAGGCGCTGCAGGCTGCTGCAGCAAATGATGACGAGGACGACGAGGACGACGAGGTGCATTTTAGTTTATTTTATTTCTGTCCCTGCTGCCAATCTGCTGCTGCTGCTGGTCTTTCTGCTGCTGCTGCTGCAAGGTGGGTGTGGGGTGTTGGGGTGTATGTACAGGACGATGAGGACGATGAAGACGACGACGAGGAAGGAAGCGAAGACGAAAGTGGAGAAGAAGACGAAGAAGAATCTGAAGAAGAAGAGGAAGCTCCGAAGCAGCAGCAGCAGCAAGACAAGAAGAGGAAGCAGCAGCAGCAGCAGAAGCAGCAGCAGCAACCCAACAAGAAGGGTACGCTGCTGCAGCAACGTGAATGCTTTCTTTCTTCTCTTCCTCCCTGCCACATATACACTTTAACAACACTATAAATGCGACTGTGGCCGCTTCCTTGTGTCCAGTGCTTCCCGTTTCTGCTGCTTCTGCTGCTACTGCAGCAAAGAACCAGGGAGGCGAGGCGAACACGAGCAGCAGCGGGGACGAAGCTTCTTACCGGAACGCGCTGGTGGACTTCTTGAAGAAAAATGGGCCAACGCCGTTGGCGTCTTTGGGGCAGAAGGTGAAGAAGCCGGCGAGTTTGCCGAAGATGGCTGCTTTCCTGAAGGCGAATTCGGACAAGTTCGCGGTGGAGGGGGGGAAGTGCTCGTTGAAATGAGGAGTTTCGGGGGAATTTGAGCTGCATTTGCGTTATAAATGCATAATTGTTGCTTTGTAATTGCAAATTCGAAGCTTTGCAGTTTGAATTCGACGGGATCGCCGAGGTTCAAATCGGAAATGAAGCTGACGGGAAGCGCTGGGGTGTACAGACACCTCGCGCGCAGCGGTTCTTGCACGAAACCACCAACATTAATTCTTTTCATTTGATCTTTTCCATTTCTTGTTGCAAACGCCATTACTTGTTGCAGATACCATTTCTTGTTGCAAATGCCATTTCTCGTTGCAGATACCATTTCTTGTTGCAGATACCATTTCTTGTTGCAGATACCGTTTCTTGTTGCAAACAGCATTTCTCGTTTAGAATCAATTCGAACGTCTCACGCCCGGGATCGCGGCGCAGCAGCTGCCGCCTGCCTCTCCTGGGCTTTTCTTCTCTTTGGTCAACTGCCACGTGGCTGCTCTTTCTTGTCGTTTCCCTTCGAGTTTCCCACTTCACTTAGGAATGCTAGCAAAAGAAGCGTATTTAGGCATTTATTTGGACGTCTAGCTAGTTGGGGCTGTGGGTTGCTGCAGCAGTTGCTGCGGAGTGTGGTAGGTGTTGAGGCCAAAAGAGTAAAAAGTTGGAATTTCTTGCCCGAAAATAAATTTGCGATCCGTCGCGTTTCCCTTGCTGCAGCAGCAGCGGCAGCGGCTGCCCGGTTCCGCGCTGCTGCTGCTGCTGCTCGCATGCGACAAGCGGCGTCCCGGAGCCCCGGCGAAACAAGCAAGCGAGCACCAAACAAGCACTACCCCGCACCCGC
>NW_013544679.1:0-1328 GCF_000499545.2 Eimeria tenella
GGGGGGGGGGGGGGGGGAAGGCGGCGGCCATCGGCGGCGGCGGGACAGGGGGGTGGGCAGTTTGGTCGGGACTTGTTCTGCAAAAGGGCTGCTTTTGCGCGCCGGGGACGGCTCGGGAGAAAGCTGCCGCGGAGAACGGACGCAGCGGCGCGGGCGGCCACGCGGGAACGGCGCGCGATACCCCCAACCAGGGTTTAGGGTTTAGGGTTTACGGTTTCGCCTTTGCGGCTCCGCGGGGCTTTGCTTCGAAGCAACCAGCAAAGAAAACAAACGGCGCCGCCTCCCCTCCTCGCGAGCAGCCGGAGGGCGCATGCAGGCGCGGGAGGCCCGCCCATGCCCCCAGCGCCGCCTCCAAACCCTAAACCCTGCTGCCAGTGCTAGTGCTAGTGCTACGACACCCTAAACCCTAAACCCTAAACGCCTAAACGCTTATTTTCCAGCTAAATAAGACGTAAAACACACGCGAAACGCGTGGCACCCTCCCTACGGTTTAGGGCTTCCGCTCGCTCCTTCCATTTCTCCCTGCAGATCTCGCCTGTACGTACACCCCAGCAGCGCCAGATGCCCCTGCTTCCTACTCCGCACAAAATCACTTCTGATCTTTTATTTTTCATTTTTTTATTTCTTTTTCGAGTTTCACGTTTCTGGCGCTCGCAAGGGCCCCGCGAGGGCCTGCGGTTTTGCGCCAGCGCGCATCCCAAACCCTAAACCCTGAAGCAGCGCTTCATGCTGGGGACCCATTCCCCTCGGGTTTTTACTTTCCCCTTCTTCCCCTACGCTTTAGGGTTTCCGGAACGAACTAGGGCTTACGGTTTGCCGATTAGGGCCTACGGGCTCGAGATTAGGGTTTGCAGCTCCCCATGAGGGTTTAGGGTTTACCCGCAGCACCAGCAACTCGCGGCTCCTACCGGCAGCAAACCCTCAAGGGTTTTAACTCAAGCGTTTACAAAGTAAAAATAAACTCAAATATCAAGACTAGAATAGACAAGTATATTATATATTTAAATGTATAAATACATCTCATTTTATTTCTTATCTTATTTGCATTCTGCTGCAGCAGCGGGAGCTGTCTGGACACCTCAGGCTCGCTGCGTCTCGCTCTGCCCTGCAACCTGCACTCCTCAGGGTTTAGGGTTTAGGGTTTGGGGTTTAGGGTTTGGGGCGGGAAGGACAACAAGGACTTCAAACGAAATTCAAATTCTTTGATTTGTTCCCTCTGCTCGAAATGGCTGAGCTTTCCATCTGCAGCGGGTCTTTCTGCTGCTGTCAAACGCAGCAGCAGCAGCAGCAGCAGCAGTTGCTGCTGCTGCAGCTGGTGGTGTTTGTGG
>NW_013544680.1:0-1109 GCF_000499545.2 Eimeria tenella
GCTCTTGCTGCAGCAGAGCAGCAGGAGCAGGAGGGTGCGTGGGGCGTGGGCGCAGGAATCGACATTCTGAGCAAGTTCCGGCGCTTCCAGAGCCTGAGCCGGCTGAAGAAGCTGGCGCTGACGGTGATCGCGCAGCACCTGGACGACTCCGAGATCGAGGGGCTGAAGAAAGTCTTCACGCAGCTGGACTCCCGCGGAGACGGGGTGTTGTCTCTCGACGAAGTCCGCGAGGGTTTGCGGCGCGGCGGCGTGCTGCTGCCGCCGGACTTGGTGCTGCAGGAGGTGCTGCGCGGCGTCGACACTGCAGCAACGGGCACCATTGACTACACCGAGTTCATTGCGGCCTGTCTCCACCAGTCCCACTACATCCGCGAGGAGGCCTGCAGGGCCGCCTTCCGCGTCCTCGACATCAACGGGGACGGACAAGTCAGGTCCGCACCGCCTTCACGGGCAACTGGAGTTTACTGCAGCTTTTTTGGAGTCAATTGCAGCTTTTTGCAGCTTTTTGCAGCTTTTTAGAGTTTTTTGGAGTTGCTTTCGTTTGTCTGGAGTTATTTGGAGTTAATTGGGGTCACTTTCGTTTGTTTGAACTTATTTGGAGTTATTTTCACTTATTTGGAGTTATTTTCACGTATCTGGAGTTATTTTCGTTTGTTTGAAGTCGTTCGAGGTTATTTTCAATTTGGATTTATTTGTTGAATTTAAAGAGTTAATTTGTTACTTGCGTCGTTTTACTTTGGGAGTGCGTTTCGACAATCAAGTTATTCTGCACAAACAACGTGCACGCACTGCTGCTGCTGCTGCTGCCGCTGCTGCTGCTGCTGCTGCTGCAGCGCGGAGGAGCTGCGCCAGGTGTTTCACATGGCGGGGGACCTGGAGACGGACGCAGCAGCAGAGCTGCACGAAGCAGACGCGGACGGAGACGGAAAAATAAACTTCGAAGAGTTTTGCGGACTTATGCGGAAAGTGCCTTCGCTGGCGCTGGTCACCGAGCACACTGTCTCCATGATGCGCAAGACCTGCAGCAGAACCAACGTCTCCGACATGGCCTGCATCAACTAGGCCTGCTGCTGCTGCTGCTGCTGCTGCGGCTGCGGCTGCGGCGGGGG
>NW_013544681.1:0-1830 GCF_000499545.2 Eimeria tenella
TCCATCTAGCCAGCCATATGGCTAGCTAGCTAGCCAGCTAGCTAGCTAGCTAGCTAGCTAGCTGGCTGGCTAGCTAGCTTCATCTGCTATCCCTGAGTACCAAACTTTTGGGGGCCAGCTGCGTCTTTGACCCAGTGGCGGCTCCGAGCGCGTGGGGCCCCGCGGCCTAAACCCTAAACCCTAAACCCTAAACCCTAAACCCTAGGCATTGTTCGCTGCTGCGCGCAGGGTTTGCGGGCTCGCTGGAGAGCCACCGGCAGCAAGCAGCAGCAGCAGCAGCACAGCTGAGGCGGCACAACAGCGAAGTTTGTTTGCTGCTGCAGCAAGCCAACAAAAGGGAGCAGCAAATGCTGCAGGAGCTCGAGGCCCACCGTTTGCTGCTGCTCGAGGCGCATGCAAAGCTGCTGCAGCTCGAAAAACGCGCAGAGGTCCCTTCTGAGGGTTTAGGGTTTAGGGTTTAGGGTTTAGGGTTTAGGGTTTAGAGTTTGGGGCTTGGGGGGGAGGGCGGAGCGCTCGGGGCTAGGGTTGCGGGTTTAGGGTTTAGGGTTTAGGGTTTGGGGCTTGGGGGGGAGGGCGGATCGCTCGGGGCTAGGGTTTAGGGTTTAGGGTTTAGGGTTTAGGGTTTAGGGGTTAGGGCGTGGAGGGTACTGGCTGCGGGGTGCAGGCTAGAGGAAAGGGCGGAGGGCTCCAAACTAGGGTTTAGGGTTTAGGGTTTAGGGTTTGGGGTTCTGCAGGAGGCTGCGGCGTCTCTGAGAAACCAAAGAGATACTCTCTTGGAGCGTCTTCAAGTTCTGGAGAAAGAGCTTCAGGTGCTGCTGCTGCTGCTGCTGTTGCTGCTGTTGCTGCTGCTGCTGCTGTTGCTGCTGCCACTGAGCTGCTGCTGCTGTTGAAGGCGTTGCTGGCGCTGCTGCTGCTGCTGCAGCGGGTTAACAGGGAAAACGAGCAGCTGCTGCAGCAGCAGGCTGCCAATGAAGCTTCCCTCCGTGAGGTGAGGGTTTAGGGTTTAGTGTTTAGGGTTTGGGGTTTGCGCCTTCCTGCACAGCGGGCCTACAGCCTGGAACTCAGGGTTTAGGGTTTAGGGTTTAGGGTTTAGGGTTTCTGTTACTTACGTGCAGCGTGATCCCACAGGTCTAGAGCCTATAATTCACAGTTTAGGGTTTAGGGTTTAGGGCTTAGGGTTTAGGGTTTAGGGTTTCTGTTTTCTGCAGCTTGCGGCCATTCGACAGTCTCACGGCGCCATAGAAAGGGAAAAGAAACATTTGCAGTCGGAGGTATCCCCAAACCCTAAACCCTAAACCCTGCAGACGCTAAACCCTGCAAACGCTAAACCCTAAACCCTGCAAACCCTAAACCCTAAACCCTACCGGATTCTAAACCCTAAGCTCTACCGGCCCTAAACCCTAGCGAGCGCTTAACTTTTAACTTCGCTAAACTCTATACTGTAAACTCTACGAAACCCTAAACCCTAAACCCTAGCAAACCCTGACGGTTAAACCCTATCAAACCCTAAACCCTAACAAACCCTAAAGTCTAGACCCTACTAAACCCCAAACCCTTTTCTTTCTTCTCTCTTGTTTTACCTCACGCCACAAAGCCGATTGGTGCTGCGGATGTGGCACTCTTTGCTGCTGCTGCTGCTGCTTTCGCTGCTGCTGCTGCTGCTGTCCCCGTGATATTGCTGCTCTTTTGCCTGCGGCCTTTTCCGCTGTTTGTGCTGCTGCTGCTGCTGCTGCTGCTGCTCATCCCCAACTTCGCGCCAACTCTCCGCCTCACCCTTCTTCTCGCTGCCGCTGCTGCTGCTGCTGCTGCTGCTGCTGCTGCTGCTGCTGC
>NW_013544682.1:0-9079 GCF_000499545.2 Eimeria tenella
AGCAGCAGCAGCAGCAGCAGCAGCAGGGGGAGCAGCAGCAGCAGCAGCACGTGGAGCAGCAGCAGCAGCACGTGCAGCAGCAGCAGCAGCACGTGCAGCAGCAGCAGCAGCAGGTGCAGCAGCACTAGACGGCCTGGCGGAAGACAGGCAAAGGAGACAGAAAGCGCTAATGAGAGGCAAAGAAAAAAAAAACAAAAAATGAAACAGAAAAAGAAAAATGAAAAGGGAAAAGAGAAAGTGAAAAAGAAAAAGAAAAATGTAAAAAACAAAATCCTGCTTTTTCCTTGCCTTGAATGGCTCAGGGCTGAAGACTCCGCGGGAAGGAACCAGCTGCTGCACCTCAGGCGAAAAGAAGAGCTGCACAGCTTGCTGCTGCTGCTGCTGCTGCTGCTGCTGGGGGTGGGGTATCGCCAGGGGCGAGAGCAGCAGCCAGCAGCTGCAGAGGGGAGCCGCAGGAAAGGCAAATTTGCCTGTCTTTCTGTCGATAGCAGCAGCACAAAGAGAAGGTTTGCTGCTGCTCTCCACGAGGCCCTTTGCTGCTCCAGGAAGCGCAGCAGCAAGAGCAGCGGGAGCCAGCAACTTTGCTGCTGCTGCTGCCTCAAGTGGGAGGGCCCCACAGTTCGCAGCAAACACAGCTGGGCAGTCAGGCGGCAGCAGCAGAACTGCTGCTGCTGTAGCCTCCAGCCCAGCGGGTCCTGAAGAAAAGCACAGCAGCAGCAGCAGCGGCAGCAGCAGCAGCAGCGTTCTTCTCGCGCAGTCCACCCAGCCTAGCAGCAGCGCCGCTAACAGCAGCAGCAGCACGAGAGTCTTCAGCTCATGTTCCAGCCACACCAGAAGCAGCACCGCTAGCTCTAGCAGTAGCCGCACGAGAAACAGCAGCAGCAGCAGCAGCAGCAGCACAAGCAGCAGCAGCAGTACTCTTACCCTCGCCCTCAATCCGCGCAGCAACAGCCTTAAAGCTGACTCTACTAGGAGACACGCGTCCTGCTGCATCCACTTCAACTAATATTTGCTGCGGAGACAAAACCCAAGAGGGGCCCCCAGAGGGGCCCCCAAGGCGGCCCCCAGGGGGGGCCCCAGAGGGGCCCCCGGGGGGCCCCCCGGGGGGCTCTGGGGTCCCCACAGAGAGGACGAAACGGCCCTGGGTGGGCATAGCCAGGCGAAACGAGCCATCTCGTTTAGTTGTAACTGCTGCTGCGGCTGCTGCTGCTGTTGCTGGTGCTGCTGTTGCTGTAGCTGCGGGTTGCAGCAGCAGCGGGACACCCTCAACCCCTTGGCCAGTGCCGAAAGAGACAACCTCGCCAGATATGCCAAACCCTGGAACACAACCAACCCCAAACCCTAAACCCTAAACCCTAAACCCTAAATTTCGGGGCTACCTAATTTGTAGCTGCCACGCAGTCGCTGCAGTCCTTCGAAGAGCCAGAGAGCCACCGACCCCAGCAGCAACAGCTACAGCAGCAGCAACAGCTACAGCAGCAGCAGCCACAGCAGCAGCAGCAGCCACAGCAGCAGCGCGGGGTGCCCACCCTTGATGACGAAGTTGTTTTCTTGAGTGCATTTTCCAGTTTGAATTATTTTCGTTTCTTCTTCAAACACAAACTCGGGGGGCCCCACAACCTGCAGCAGCAGGGGGGCCCCCAGGGCCTCCGGCGGCAGCGGAATGATGTACAGGCCCGACGGCGAGCACGGCTGCAAGCAGCAGCAGCAGCAGCAGCAGCAGCAGCACATATGGGTGCTGTTGCGGCTGGGGCCCGAGCAGCGCAGGAAGCAGCAGCAGCCGCTGCTGCTGCTGCTTCTTGAGCAACGGAGGATGCAGCAGCAGTTGCAGGGGAAGAAACACGAAGGCAGCAGATGCAGCAGCAGCAGCAGCAACAGAGGCAGCAGTAGTGGCAGCAGCAGCAGCAGCAGCCTACCTGCGAATCTAAAAGAGCTCCATTCTTTGTCAAAAGTCTAACAGAAACAGCTGAGAGATCTAAAGCTTCTTCTGCTTCTTTCTTTTTGCTGCTGCTGAGCAGCACGCGGCCTTCGCAGACGTGGACCTCATCGTCCTGCTGCTGCTGCTGCTGTGCTGCTGCTGCTGTAGCGGCGGGAGGCCCGGACGCTTGCAGCAGCAGAAGGAGAGCAATGCCTGCTGCTCCAAAGAGGCACAACCTTCCCATGGTGCCTCCTTGCTGCAAACCCTAAACCCTAAACCCTAAACCCTTGGCCCCAAACCCTAGATAGGGCCCCTCCTGCCTTGAAATGGCTGTTTAATCAGAGCGCCGCTGAGAAAGCTTCAGACCGTTTCGTTTTGCTGCTGCTCTTCTCTCTGCTGCTGCAGCAGCTGCTGCTGCAGCAGCTGCTGCTGCGGCCTGCGGTATCAGCTGAAATAGTCTACAGCCCCGAAGGGCACAGGTCCGCTGCTGCCGCTGCTGCTGCTGCTGCTCCCACTTCAGTTCCTGCTTGTGTGCGCCTCGCAGGGTGTACGTACAGCTGAGATCTCGTGCTGCAGCTGCCGCCTGCTGAGGCGTTGCTACGGTTTCTGGGTCTCGTTCCGCTGCTGCTGCTGCTGCTGCTGCTGCGCCTTTCTGCTCGCCGAAAGTCTGCAAATAATAAATATGAAGCTGCAGTTGAATTTTAAAAGAAGAAAAGAAAGAAAAGTTAGCGCCTCGCCGCCACGAGCAGCAGCTTCTTGGATGGCCCCGATGCCGTGGGGGGCTGGGGGGGCCTGCAGTGCATGACTGAGCCGTAAAGGATTTATATTTTTTGAAATAACAAATTAAAAACAATTAAAAGGCAACTTTAAATAGTTAATTATCTCTATTTCCGCTTTTCTAGCTTCCGCTTCAGCCGCACCTCAGCGGCGCCGGGCCTCCAGATCTGTCGGGAGCTCTGTGGGCCCCGCCAGGGCACCGCAGCGGCAGTTCGAGTCATTTTCTCGTTTGTTTTTTGATTTTAGGAACTTCTTTGTTCCAAATTAAACATTTTAATCATTTAAATGCAATTTTAATCCTTTTTCCCGGAGGCGAGCGGCGGGGGAGCTGCCTCGAGTCCATGAGCTGCTCGTTTTGCTGCTGCTGCTGCCTTTCCGGCCTTCCCCAGTCTTCTGCAGTGTCTCGTGCTCAACCGCCGGTTAAAAGCCTCTTATTTTGATTTAAATTGAAAACATTAATTGCATTTAACTATTTAATTGCCAATTGGGGCCTCTGGCACTCAAAACCCCCCAAAACGAGCGCCCCAGGTCCAGCAAACACCAGGCCGAATGGCCCACCAGCTAGCCACCAAAAGCCTTCCCCGGGCAAACAGCTACACACGGTACTGCTCGAGGGGGCCCCAGCTAGCCACAGCTAGCCACAGCTAGCCGCAGCTAGCCATGGCTAGCCACAGCTAGCCGTAGCTAAACCTGGCTAGCCGCAGCTAGCCTTTGCTAGCCACAGCTAGCCGCAGCTAGCCAGCACTAGCTATAGCTAGCGACAGCTAGCCACAGCGTGCCACAGCTAGGCACAACTACCTAGGAGGGCTCACCCCACATTCCTACGTTTGGATGTGTTGGAGCTGCAGAAAGCCAGGGACAAATCCACCTCAAACCCTAAAGCCTAAACCCTAAACCCTCGAAAGAGGTTTCGCAAGAGTTCGCAGTGGAAAAAAACTTCTTCAAGAAGCCCGGCGGCTTCAAAACCTCTGCCTAAGAGCCCCACAGTCCCAGCCCTAAACCCTAAACCCTAGGGTTTATGGGTGAAGGCCCACGTGGGCTGAACCCCTAAACCCTAGAATTTAGCCCACGTGGGCCTCCATTCATATTTGCTGCCTTTTAATTCAGCCCACGTGGGGGTCCCATTGGGGGGCCCCACAGGGGCCCCCATTGGGGGGCCCCATTGGGGGGCCCCACAGGGGGCCCCATAGGAGAGCCCACAGGTGTCCCCCCAGGGGGCCCCCCAGGGGGACCCGAGGGGGCTCCATAGGGGGGCCCTACAGGGCACATTGAGAGGCTCTATAAAAGGGGGCCCCCGTGGGGCCCCACAGGGGGCCCCCCTATGGGGGCCCTCAAGGGGGGCCCCCCTTAGAGGGGCCCCCAGAATAGGGCACTGGAATACGCGTCAGGGGCCTCGAGAAGAGTGCGTCTTGTGGCGATGGCGCAAAACAACACAGAGAGCTTAGGGTTTAGGGTTTAGGGTTTAGGGTTTAGTTTGCATGTGAGGCACCAAAGAATGCAAGCCTGGGTTTCCCTCCTGTAATGGGCCCCCAAAGGGGCCCCACAGGGAGGCACCCGGAGGGGCCTCATGGGGGCCCCCGGGGTGCAAACATGAAGAGGGGGCCCAAAGGGGCCCCTGCTGCTGCTGCCGCTGCTGCTGGTGTTGCTGCTGCTGCTGCCATATTGGAGTGAATTGAAATGAAAAATAATTCAAAAGAGAAGAGAAGGCTCTGCGCCTCTGCTGGCGTGAGGGGCCGTCAGTTTGTCAATGCGAGAAAGGTGCACCTACGGCAAACAAGCCGCAGCAGCAGCTGCTGCTGTTGCTGCTGCTGCTGCTGCGGGTGTTGCTCTGGCTGTGGTTGCTGCCGCTGCAGCTGGCATCCGCTGCTTTGAGAGATGGGAGTGACCCGAGCTGCGCGCGGTAGGAGCTAGGGTTTAGGTTTTAGGTCTCAAGGTCGAGGGCTTAGGGTTTAGGGTTTAGGGTTTAGGGTTTACTTGGAAGGCTGGGGAGCTCCAATGGCCGCAGGAGCACTTAAGTCCCACCCAACTCCAACTGCCAAGTTTGCAGCCGCACTGAACACCTCCCGCAGCAAATCACAAACCTTAATAAGGCCCCCAAAACCCTAATTAAACCCTAACTAAACCCTAACTAAACCCTAATTAAACCCAAATTAAACCTTAATCAAACCCTAGTCAAACTTCAAGCACGCCCTAACTAAACCCTAACTGGTCCCGAAGCCCTTACAGCCTCCGCAGCAGCAGCAGCAGCAGAGCACCAGCAGCGACTGCAGCAGCAGCAGCAGCAGCAGAGCACCAGCAGCGACTGCAGCAGCAGCAGCAGCAGCAGAGCACCAACAGCGACTAAAGCAGCAACAGCAGCAACGGCAGCAGCAGCAGATCCCCAGCAGCAGCAGCAGCAGCAGCAGCAGCACGCACTGCTGGATTGGGGCAGCTGAGCCTTCCCTGCTGCTCCTCTAAACCCCCCATCCACCCCAGGGGCTCCACAAAGGCACTGGTGCATTTGGCCCTGGGGGCCCCCCGGGGGGCCCCCTTGGGGGGCCCCTTGGGCTCGTGAGGGTACAGCTGCGACTCGTAGAACAGCTTGTGCCGGCAGCACCTGCAGCAGCAGCAGCAGCAGCAGCAAAGAAGCTGAAGGGGGCTGCTGAATGTGTATGCAGGTTAGGAGGAGAGCTTGGGAGAGCTGAACAGCGCAGTATTTGGCAGAGCTAGACCCGAGGCCCCAAACCCTAAACCCTAAACCCTAAACCCTAAACCCTCGCGCTAAACCCGTAGGCAATGACCCGTCAAGACGCGCACCTGCAGCAGTATACAGCGCCTTGGGAGTCAGAAGTTCCTCGAGAGATTGAGGACGAAGCAGCTAGCTGCTGAGACTGTTGCTGCTCCTGTTGCTGCTGCAGCTGCTGCTCCTGCTGTCGCTCCTCTTCCTGCGTCTGCAGCTCCGTGTGCCGTTCCTGCTGTGGCCTGTCTTGCTGCTCCTGCTGCTGCAGCTGTTGCTGCTGCTGCTGCTGCTGTGCCTGTAGCTGCTCCGACACCTGCGCTACTTGCTGCGAGTTTTGCTGCCCCTGCAGCTCGAAATTGCCCACCGCTGGCATCTTGTTGCTGCTGCTGCTGCAGCTGCTGCTGCCGCAGCAGCTGCTGCCCTGCCAATGAATTCTGCTTGTAAGCTTTGATGCTACATCAGTTGCTGCTGCGTTTAGCCCTGGAGGCGCATACACCCCAGGTACGCCTCCGCTGTTAATGACTCACCACTGCAGCAGCAGTAGCAGCAGTAGCAGCAGGAGCAGCAGCAGCAGCTAGGCTTACAGACAGGAACGCTAAAAGCCAAAACAAAAACAAAATAACTAGGTTTTTGTTAATGGGTTAAGCCCAAGAAGTCAACTGGGGCGATCGGACGGCAGGAACCGTAAACTCTAAACCCTAAACCCTAAACCCTAGTTCTACCTGGGGCCCCACATCCCCTCAGTCCGGCCCGCTCTCCCTGCTCCCGCATTTGTTTCCACTGTTTGTGATGCACAATTAATAATATATTTTGAAAGAGAGAAAAGTAAAACCCTCAAGACTTTGCTACTGCTGCCCCGGGGCCCCACAGCCAAACCCTAAACCCTAGCGGGGGCCCCCAGCATCGACGAGAGGGGCCCCACCCCTGCGCTGTCACTACACCGAACGGCAGCAGCTGCCTGTTACTGCTGCTTTTGGCTCAGGAGCACCAGCAGCACAGCAGCAGCAGCAGCAACCGCAGCAGCAGCAGCAGCAGCAGCAGCTGCAGCAGCACGATGAGCAGCAGCAGCAGCTGCAGCAGCACGATGAGCATCACTGCCCAGGTTAGTGGACTTATTCCCCCTCCTTTTCTGTCGCTTCAAGTTCTTAAAGCCCTTTTTGGTGCAGGGCCCCTGCAAGGGCCCCCTGTGCCCCAGAAGGGGCCCCCAAGAGCGCGGGCTCAGCCAGCACGGGGGCCCCTAGGGCCTAGGGTTTAGGGTTTAGGGTCTAGGGTTTAGGGTTTGGGGCTGCTTGTGCTGCTGCAGCTGCTGGGCTCCCACCGCCTTTCGGTGGCTCCCTCTCTCCACATATTTTATGAGGGCTCTCGGCTTCTCATTAATGCGGGGGAAAATGTCCAGAGGTGAGAGTCCCCGGGCCAGCTAGCTAGCTAGCTAGCTAGCTAGCTAGCTAGTAAGCCAGTCAGCTAGCTAGCTAGCTAGCTAGCGAGCTGGCTGAAGGGCTGGCTAGCTAGCTGAGTGGCTGGCTGCCCAGGTACTGGCTAGCTGCCTGTTACCCTGCAAGCCAGTCATTGGGCCAGTTCATTGTTTAGCTAGCTAGCTAGCCAACTAGCCAGTACATTCGCTAGCTAGCTAGATAGCTAGCTAGACAGCTAGCTAGCTGGTCAACCCTTGAATCTGCCAGAGTCGCAGAGCTAGCTGTCGACCCGCCGCCTGGCTAGCCGGCTAGCCAGGTGGCCGTTTTGCTGACTAGCCATTTAGTTAGTCAGTTATATACCTATCTGTCTAGCTAGCTACATAGCGATCTAGGTAGCTAGCTAGCTAGCTAGCTAGCCGACTAGATAGCTAGCTGGCTAGCTGCGCTGAGCTAGCAGCTGTCTCCGTAGGATGCCAAGCAACCAACAGCCCAGTTAGCTTGGCTAGCTGGCTGCACAGGGAGGCAGCTAGCTGGAGAAGGAGCAGGCCAGCTAGCCACAGGCCAAGCCAAATGCCCAGCTAGCTAGCCAGCTAGCTAGCTAGCGAGCTAGCTAGGTGGCCAGCCAGATAGCTAGCTAGCTAGGTGGCTAGCCAGATAGCTAGCTAGCTAGCTAGGTGGCTAGCCAGCTAACTAGCTAGCTAGTATCGTACCCAGCAAGCAGGCTGCTTTCGGTGGCCTGGCGCCCGCTAACAAGCTGCCCGTTCACCCGCTGCCTCTGCTGCTGCTGCTGCTGCTGCTGCTGCGCAGGTACCACTTGGAGAAGAAGCTGCACATTCACCGGATAAGTGACGTTTTCTTGACTTCGCTTTCTCCTGCTGCTGCTGCTGGGCTAATTGGCCTTCTCTTATCTCTCGAAGGCACAGGCAGCGCAGCAGTGACCCTGTGGGGCCCCCACGGGCTTAGGCCTTTGCTGCAGCTAGCCATGAGGACCTTCGCAGGCCTGTGAGCTAGCCGTAGCTAGCTGCCCAGCTAGCTGCACAGCTAGCTGCACAGCTACCTGCCTAGCTGGCCTGCTAGCTAGCTGCCGAGCTGGCCTACTAGCTAGCTGCCCAGCCCGGCTAGCTGCCTAGATAGCTGCGGAGCTAGCTGGATAGCTAGCTGGCTAGTTAGCTGGCTAGACAGCTGCCTAGCTAGCCGCCTAACTGGCTAGAGAGATAGCGATCTAGCCAGCTCGCTAGCTAGCTGACTGGCTAGCTAGCTGCTAGCTAGCTATCCCAGAGGCCAGCTTGCTAGCTGCACTGTTGACGAGAAAAAGAGGCTTCCCCCCGGCCTCCGTTTGGTCTCCGTGAGCCAACGAAGATTAGTTCGCAGCAGAAGCAGCAGCGGCAGCAGCAGCAACAGCAGCAGCTTTGTGGTGCTTTGCTGCAGCAACCATTTGGAGATTAACTACAGACTCATGGGGCCCCCCGAGGCCCCCCCGTCTCTTCTGGGCGAGCGCTACTGTACAGACGGAGTCTGCAGGGGTGGCTGCCGCCGGCGTGGCAGCGCAGGCAGCAGCAGCAGCAGCAGCAGCAGCAGCAAGGGGCCTCGCACTTGTGCGTGCTCCTACGGGCCCTCGGTGAAGGGCACAGCCAGCGGCATCCCTGTGGAGGCCTTCTACCTGCCCCACAGCGGCAGGCAGCAGCAGCAGCAGCTCGAAGATAACCCTCTCTTGAGCAGCAGCAGCAGCAGCACTAGCACCACCAGCAGCAACAGCAGCGGCAATTACAACTACGGTGACACATCTGAGCCAACAACAGCAACAGCAGCAGCAGCAGCAGCTTCCAGCCCTACTGCTGCAGAAGAAAATGGCAGCCTAAAAAGGCGAAAACTTGAAGAGGAGGTGAGGAGCTGCTGCAGTCGCCACTGCTGCAGTTGCTGCTACTGCTGCTGCACTTTTGCTGCTGCCTGTGCCACAGCAAACGCAGTTGCTGCTGCTGCCTTGCTGTCTGTCAGTTGCAGGGCAAGTTTGACCAGAAGTGCCCAGCAGCGGCAGCAACAGCAGCAGCAGCAGCAGCAACAAGCCGCAGCAGCAGCAGCAGCGTGGAAGCAGCAAAGGCTGCTCTTTTTGGGGACTACGGCGACTCCTCCGACTGTCTGCTGCTGCTGCTGCAGTGCCCCACAGTGAGGGGTCGCTTCTTTCCTGATAAGGCAAAAGCTCTAGGAGTGAGACCCCTGTCTTTTATTTGTTTTTTATTTCTATTATTTATTTCT
>NW_013544683.1:0-1460 GCF_000499545.2 Eimeria tenella
TCCCCGTGATGCTAAACTGGCGTTTCGTATCAGACATGAATTCTGCAATACTTCCAAGACGCAATGCGGCAGGATTTCCACCCAAAGGCAGCATAATGATAAATTGAGACTAACGGAGCAGGCAGCGCCTTCGTTGTAAATGCTCACTTCTATTGCGCTTGACGTCTTTCGATGCATTTGCACTAGAACGCCATTCACGCATATGCGTAAAAGTGTTCGAGGCAATTTCGCGCGGATTCCATGAGGGTTTCAGACCTGAGACCTTTGCTATCGCGATATCCGTCTGTAGTCTAAGCAGACGTCAAAAATTGAAAGCAAATTAAAGGCAACGACCTTCTAACTGAACGTAGACTCAGCACTCAAACGGACTTCTGGAGAGCACCGCAACATGTATGGGGCCGCTTACACAAAGAAGTCGACTCAAAGGGCAAGTGTAATCATGATCTACAGCGTATGCAACGATGTGCAGCATATCCACACACTGAAAATAGAAACAAAGCGGTTCTACTTGACGCCCACACGGTCAATCACATTTCTGTCTTGACATACCTTCTGCGCGAGCCTCTTAGCCACAAACCAGCAACAAACTTTGGAATCATCGGATCGTAGCTAACACCTTCAAGCCTCTGACAATTCACCTTTGCGCAAAACCCTGTACAAATATTGGCGGCAAGCAAGGCCCACACAGCCTCACTGGCTAGGTGCATGTCTAGGTGCATGTCTCGTTTAATTTTACTATTGGAACGTGGGGTCCATACACCAGTCATTTTCTCATTGAGGCAACCACGCAGCACATCCAAGACTTAATCATCGCTGTGCTTTCGAAATTACCTTTTTCCCCTAGTAGACGTTCACGGGGACTACAGGAAAAGAAGACGCACGGCACGTACTAGATGCAAAGACTGCACGTGAGTGATGCCTTGTACGGACTTCTATGGCAGCGGCCAAGTGCCAGAATCTGCAACAACAACAACCAAGCCTCCATCCGTGCCATACAGACCTTGGCCCGTCAGACTCAGTAAACCTGCGCTCAACAGGAGTTGACAGGCAGCCTTCCTGCTTTGTTGCTTAGTCGCAGCATGCTGCTATCGAGTCACCCGTACCTCCTTTTGCCTCAGGTTGATACACCACGTTCTTTTTGATTCTCAATGTTGCATGAATGTTACGCACGTCCTGATTCACCACAAAACGTCCCCAGACTGAGGCACGTTGCTACGTTCAGTCACTGCAGACGAACTGCCAGTGGGGAAACATTCAGTTATCTCTATGCTGCTAAAAGATCACGGACGGGGCCCACGATAAACTGCCTGACCGCAACCGCTATGAAATAGCCCAAGTAAGCAGTGCACCACAGCAGGAGCGCTGGAAACACGCAAAACGAATGTGCCGTTCAAACAACAACGGCTCACGAATTGACTGCATAGCCGCCTCAAATTACATAGGTGTGTGCGACGTCCTGA
>NW_013544684.1:0-1824 GCF_000499545.2 Eimeria tenella
CCCCACCACCAGCCGCAGTGCCAGGGCCGACAGCAGTAGCGGGAGGAACAGCAGCAACAACAACAACAACAGCAGCAGCAGCAGCAGCAGCAGCAGCACCAACGGCAACCACTGCAAGAGCGTCATCAACAGATTCAGCAGCTGCCGCCATTTATGTAGTAGCAAAGACGGCAGTATAGAAGCAGTAGCAGCACCTGCACCAAAGGACAGCAGCAGCAGCAACAGCAGCAGCAGCTGCTGCTGCTGCAGCTGCTGCAAAGGTGATCAAGAACTGCAGCAGCAGAATGTGGGGCTATGCAGGAACGCTGAGTTCGGGTCTCCCTTGAGGCCTATGACAATGGAGAAGCAACAGCAGCAACAGCAGCGGCAGCAGCAGCAGCAGAACAGTTATCAGCAGCTGCTGCAGCAAGCTGTGCAGGACATACACCGCGCTGAATTCGTGGCTGTTGACCTCGGTAAGGCCAGGCAGCAGCAGCACAACAGCAGAGCAGCAGCAGCACCAGCAGCAGAACAGCAGAGCAACAGCAGCAGCAGCAGCAGCAGCAGCAGCAGCAGATCAGCGGTAGCAACGCAGCAGCAGCAGAACAGCAGCAGCAGAGCAGCAGCAGCAGCAGAGCAGCAGTAGCAGCAGTAGCAGCAGCAGCAGCAGCAAAGAGCCTCTTTTGGAAATTGATTAATTAAATAATATAAGTCAGACTTATCCCAGCCAAATGTTGCACAAGGGCTGTCAGCCCGTCTCGCGGTGTTTAGCCGCTGCTAAGGGTTTAGGGTTTAGGGTTTAGGGTTTAGGGTTTAGGGTTTAGGGTTTGCGTGCAGAGTTCACGGGTTTGCTGCTGGAGCAAAGGCACCGGCCCCTCTCTCTTGAGAAGTATTACGCAGAGTGCCACAAAGCAGTTCAGCAGTTCCTCGCGCGTTAGCAAACCCTAAACCCTAAACCCTAAACCCTAAACCCTAGCCTGCAGGCCCCTACATGTGAACCCCCGGCTCAAACCCTAAACCCTAGGCTGCAAACCCTCAAGTCTTTGTTCCGGCACTGGCCAGCAGCGCCAAACTGCCAGCATCAACAGAATTTAGGGTTTAGGGTTTAGGGTTTAGGGTTTAGGGTTTAGGGTTTTGCTGCAGCTCAAATAGGCATTTGTTGCGCGCGGAGGGATGAGACAAATTCGGCGCAGTGGATACTGCAGCCTTACACATTTGACGCCCACCCCCGAGTAGCTCCCAAACCCTAAACCCTAAACCCTAAACCCTAAACCCTAAACCCCGGGGGGACTCAGTCCAAACCCTTGCTGCGAAACCCTAGGCGTAAGCCCTCCTTTCTGAAGCGGAGTCAGCGGCGCTCTCATGCCTACTCAGCGCGCCGCTGTTACCAGGGTTTAGGGTTTAGAGTTTAGGGTTTAGGGTTTAGGGTTTAGGGCTTAGGGTTTGTGCTTTCAGAGGGGCCGCAGCATCTTCTCTGTGGACTTAAGGGCGCTGCGCTTTCTACAGAAAAATGGTTTTGACTTCAATAACTGGCTGGAGAACGGGCATGCAAACCCTAAACCCTAAACCCTAAACTCTAATTTCCCAAACCCTAATTTCCTAAACCCTAAACCCTGATTTTTGAAGCCCTCAATTGTAGCTCTCCAAACCCCAAACCCTAATTGTCTCTTCCCCAAACCCCAATTTTAGAAACATCTAACCCTGATTCTTGAAGTGCTAAACCGGTGTTCACCAAACCCTAAACACTAACTTCCTAAACCCTAAACCCTAGCTCTTCAAGCCCCCTAGCTTTTAGGGTTTTAAAAACCCTAAAAGCTAGGGGGCCTGCAGCTGCAGGCGCTTGAA
>NW_013544685.1:0-1425 GCF_000499545.2 Eimeria tenella
AACCCTAAACCCTAAACCCTAAACCCTAAACCCTAAACCCTAAACCCTAAACCCTAACCATGCTTTTCTACACCGTATTTCTTAACAAGGGAGCTGGAAACTCTGACGCCTGCCTTCAAAAGCCTTAACCTTAGACCCTAAACCCTAAACCCTAGCTCCTAAAACCCTAGACCCCAAACCCTAAACCCTAAACCCTAAACCCTAGCTGCTGCAGCCCAAACAGACCTCAGGCAGCACGCTGTGAGTAGACACAAAGGCCCCCGCCTCCTCGCTGTACACAAACCGCCGGTGGTGGCAAATGGCATAGCGAGAAGGCAGCCCCTTCTCGGGGGCCCCCCCACCTTGGGGGGCCCCCTGGGGGCCCCCCTTGGCGCCAGGGGCCCCCGGGGCCCCGGCAGAACTGTCAGATGGGTCTTGGTGGACCTTCACCAGCACGGGAGGTAAGGTCTCTTGGGGGCCCCTCCGGTCGAAAAACAAAAAGAGAAGCAACAAAAAGACAGACTCACGCAGCCTGCAGCAGCAGCAACAGCAGCAGCAGCAGCAGCAGCAACAGCAGCTACTGCCCGCCTGAGGCTGCACTCGACGTCCCCGGCCCCCGGGGGCCCCTGGGGGCCCCAGAGGGCCACTGAGGGCCCTGGGTCCCCTTTAAGAACCCTACAATAACATGAGGGGGGCCCCGGGAGCCCCTAATATCCCCTGCTTGCCCCAATTACTCTTTAAAAAGCCCCCAAGTGCCCTAAAGAAACGTTCTTAAGCAACCCGGGGGCCCCTAAAAGCCCCTACGGTCCCCCAGGGGCCCCTGAGGGCCCCAAAAGCCGTCTAGGGACCCCCAAGGGGGCCTCTGGGGGCCCGTGGGGGACCCCCAGAGGCCCCCTTAGGGCTCCAGGGGCCCTCTCGGGGCCCTCTGGGGGCCCCTAAGGGGCCCCTGGGGGCCCCTGAGGGGCCCCTGAAGCCCCGAAAAGGGCCCCCGCGTCTGTGTTAAAAGCTGTACCTGGAAATGAGTCTGTTGAGCTCTGCTGCTGCCCCCTTGACCCGGGGAAGAGCGGGGAAGGGGGGCCCCCCCCTCCCCTCGGGGCCCTCTGCTTCGGGGGCCCACTCCAGCAGCTGCAAGTAATCGCAGGCGGCCAGGGGGGCCCTCATAAGGAAGCAGGTGGGCAAAAAGGCAGCAAACACCTGGAGGCCTGCAGCAGCAGCAACACCCAACGCAAACCCTAAACCCTAAACCCTAAACCCTAAGCCCTCGCCCCAGAAGGGACACCCACAGCAGCAGCTGCATCAGGCTTTGAAGCATAAACAAACTGCAGCACCCATTCAGGGGCTCTGAACTGCCCGGGGCCCCCTGGGGGCCCCACAGAGGTGCTGCTGGGGCCCCACACTGGGGCCCCCAGGGGCCCCCTGCGGCGGCTGTGGGGCCCCACCGCAGGG
>NW_013544686.1:0-1029 GCF_000499545.2 Eimeria tenella
CTAGCTGGCTAGCTAGCTAGCTAGCTGGCTGGCTGGCCCCCCTAGCTAGCCAGACCTTGCCAGCTAGCTGGCTAGCTACCAAAGCACACAAAAAAAACAAATAAAACAAACAAATGAATAAAATGAATAAAAAAATAATTAAAAAATAATAATAATTAAATAATAAATAAGTAAATAAATAAATAAATAAAAGTTAATTTTGTTTGCTGCAGGAGTCGGAGGGGGGAAGCCTCCAGGTGTACAGACGGCGGACTGCAGCAGAGCAGCAGCAAAACTCCAAAAGTGTTTTTGTTGCAGCAGCAGAAAAACCAATTAAAGAAATTAAACCCCAACCTGATACTCTAGTTCTCCTCAGGCAAACCCTAAACCCTAAACCCTAAACCCTCGTTTGGGGCTGCGCCGGGGCGCTGCTCGCTGGCTTTTTCGAATTTTCGCGGGATTTGAAATAAGTCGAATTAATTAATTTAATTTAATTTAATTTAATTGATTTAATTTATTTAATTAATTTAACCTAATTTATTTAATCAATTTAATTTAATTAATTTAATTTAATTATTTTGTTTATTTCCATTTCCGCAGGAGCCGCGAAAACCCCTATGAAATAAAACCCGTTTTCAAAAAACTCTTTTTAGTTTCTTTCTTCATGACGGGACCCCCAGGCCCTGGAGACAAATGTAAACCCTAAACCCTAAACCCTAAACCCTAAACCCTAGGAGCTGGGCAGCAGACCCTGCAGAGAGATCCGGGAAACCCTTTACCCCGAACCCTCGAGCTGAACGACTTATGGGGGCAAATGCCCAAACCCTGAACCCTAAACCCTAATTACAACGAGTCTTAAAGACTCAAGTGTGCCGGCCGCAAACCCTAAACCCTAAACCCTCAAATGCTGCTGCTACCTGCGCAGGACCTAATGCAGCAGTTGCTGCTGCAGCGGTGACGCCAGCAGCCGCAGCAATAGCAGCAGCAGCAATGTCAACAGCAGCAGCAGCAACTGCGCAACCAGGAACGGTGGCAGCGGGCCGCTGCCAG
>NW_013544687.1:0-3249 GCF_000499545.2 Eimeria tenella
CGTTATTTAGGGCCTAAATTAAAAAAATTAAAACGATTAAATATACATATGCAACCTGAATTTTCTACTAAATATTTTATTTTAAATACAAATAAATATAATAATAAAATGATTTTATCTTTTTATTTATTAGAGTTATTTGAAAAACAAAAATTAAAATTTACTTTTTCATTATCTGAAAAAATAATTAAAAAATATATTTTATTTATGCACAAATATAATTATAAAAAATTTAATTTAATTAATATTATTGAAATACGTTTAGATAATACAATTTTTAATTTAGGATATTCTATTACTATTGCACAAGCAAAACAATTAATTATTCATGGTTATTTTTTTGTTAATTTTAAATTAATTAAAATTCCTAGTTTTTTATTAAAAAAAGGAGATATAATTACTTTATCTCCTAAATCTTATTATATTTTTAAATTATGTAAAAAAAATTTATATAAAAAATATATAAAAAATTCTAATATATATGATACTATATATATTTGTAAAAATACATTAATTAGTATTATTTATTCAATATTAAATATATATAATAATAATAATTATAATAATATATTGATAATGAAATATTATTCTTATTAAAAAATAAAAAGGTAAATGAGGTCAATTGGTATAGACAATAAATTGTGGATTTATTTAAAGCGGGTTCAATTCCCGTCATTTACCCTTAAAAATTATAATTATATAGATAGTATTGCTTAAAGGTATAGCAAAAGATTGCAAATCTTTTTATCTCAGTTCAACTCTGAGTACTATCTTTTAAAAAATATATATATTATTTTTATTTATAAAGAATATGAGGATGTGGTGAAATTTGGTAAACACAACGGACTTAAAATCCGTAAGTTTTTTATTAAACTTTAAGGGTTCAAGTCCCTTCATCCTTATTTTATTATTATTTTTAAATGAATTTTGTACCTGTGGCTGAGTGGTCAAAAGCGGTGGGCTCATAATCCATTTTTTTTCAAAAGTTCAAATCTTTTCAGGTATAAATTTAAGTTTAAAAGAATTGATGCCTGAGCGGTCTATAGGAGCGGACTGTAACTCCGTCGATTATTAAAAATCTTCATCAGTTCAAATCTGATTCAATTCATATTAAAAAATAATAAATAAGGAGGAGAGATGACTGAGAGGTTTAAAGTATCAAATTGCTAATTTGACATATATTTATATATATATTCAAGGGTTCGAATCCCTTTCTCTCTTATATTATTATATTAATAAATAATATTTAAGGAAATATAGTTTTATATAGGTTAAAATAACACCCTGTCGCGGTGAAGATGCGGGTTCGAATCCCGTTATTTCCGTATTTAATTATACATCTACATGCATGGGTTGTCTGGGAATTGAACCCAGAACCTTTCGGTTAAAAGCCGAGTACTCTACCATTAAGCTAACAACCCTTATAATAATAATTATAATAAAGCTCTTATCGTCTAATAGGTTAGGACATCTTTTTTTCAGGAAGAAAACGAGGATTCAAATTCCTTTAAGAGCATATATATTATTATATAGCGGAATATGGCGTAGTCAGGTAGCGCTTCTGTTTTGGGAATAGAAGGTCATAGGTTCAAATCCTATTATTCCGAAAATTAATATAATTTTTTATATCTATTATTAAAATAAATAAAATATGAAATTTTTTAATTTGAATAAATTAAATATTATATTCCCATTAAAATTATTTAATAATGAATATATTTATATTAATAAAAAATATATTATTATAAAATATATTTATTTTAAATTTTTTGATTTTTCTTTTATTACTTTAATTAAATATATTAATAATAATTATTATACTATAATAAAATTATATCATAAAATTAAAAAAAGTAATACTATAAATAAAAATAATTTATCTAAATCAACAAAAAAACCTTGGAAACAAAAAGGATTAGGTATGGCACGATCAGGATCATTTAAATCTCCTTTATGGAAAGGAGGAATTAAATTATTCGGACCTAAAAATAGAATTATTAATATAATATTTCAAATAAAAAAGAAAAAATTAAATTTTTTTTATTTACTTTTAAATAAAAGAACATATATATCTTTTACAGTTATAATGCCTACAATATATACTTTTAATAATTTTAAAGAATATTTAAATAAACAGAAAAGAATTAAAGGTATATTTTCTAATAAAATAATATATATTTTATTAAATAATAATATAAATATAAAAAAAACTAATTATCCTTTTATATTATCTATAAAATCATTAAATATAATTTCTTTTTTAAAATTTAATTATATAATATTTTTAATTTAATAAAAAAATGTATAATATGTATTATTGTAAAAGAAATAAATATATTTCTAATTATTCTTTTGGAAAAAATAATAAAGGACATATTACTATTAAACATAGGCAAGGATTATTTATTAAAAGTTCTCAATTAAAAAATACAAATTATAATTATATATTTAAAAAAAATATATTTAATATTATTAATTATAATAATAAAAAAATAATAAAATTACAAATATTAAAAAAAATAATAGATTATAAATTACAAAAATATATATATAAAGTAATATGTCTTAATAATTCTTTAAATTATCAATATAAATATCTTCCTATTACAAAAAATACAAAAGAAGGAGATATTATTTATATAGGAGAAACAATAGAATTAAAAATAGGTAATATTTTACCTATAAAAAAAATACCTTGCGGTAGTTGAATTCATAATATTGAGCATAATCCTACTAAAGGAGCAGTTTTTGTTAAAAATTCTAAAATTAGTGCTTTTTTAATTTATATAGGAAAAAAATATGTTACAATTAAATTACCTTCAGGAGAAATTAGACTTTTAAATAAAAATGTTTTTTGTATTTTAGGAGAACTTAATATAATACCGCTTTTTTTAAAAAAAAATAAAGCAGGATTTAATAGATTATTAGGAAAACGACCAAAAGTACGTGGTGTTGCTATGAATGCTTGTGATCATCCGCATGGAGGAGGAGAAGGAAAAAATTCTATAGGTCGTTCTTCTGTTTATTCTCCTTGGGGTACTATTTCAAAAGGTATTATAACTAGAAAAAGTAAAAAATATAGTAAAAAATTAATATTAAAAAATAGAAAAAAAAATGATTAAAATTTATTATAAGAAATTATTTATATCAAAAGATATATTACGTTTAAATAAATTATATAGTAAACATTTTAAAACTAATAATAATTCAACTTTAATTTTACCTTTATTTTTATGAAAAATAATAGAA
>NW_013544688.1:0-1030 GCF_000499545.2 Eimeria tenella
AGCTAGGTGTGGCTCGCTGCAGCTAGCTGCAGCTAGCTGCAGTTAGCTGCTGCTCGGGAGCGCTTTAAAGTGCAAAAGTGCGCTACTTTGGGGCTGTGCATGCATGCATACGTGCAAGCAGTAATGCATGCATCGGTGCATGCATGCATGCACTAATGCATGCATCGGCGCATGCACTGTTGCATGCATGCATAGCAGTCTGGCTAGCAGGGTCTGCAGCGGAGTTGCTGCAGCAGCTGCTGCAGCAGCTGCTGCAGTACCTGCTGCAGCAGAAGCAAAGCGAGAAACAAAAAAGCACTCAAAAGGCAGCAGCAATAGAGGGCGAATCTCGTTGGACTTTTAAGGAGCCCCTAGGGTTTAGGGCTTAGGGTTTAGGGTTTAGGGTTTAGGGTTTAGGGTTTGTTAAAGATAAGGGCGTGCCATTAAGGCTATATCAGTGCCTCTGCAAGACCTCTGCATCTGTGGGGCCCCACAGGGGCCCCTCAGGGGCCCCACAGGGGCCCCTAGTGGGCCTTTGAGGGGCCCCACGGGGGCCCCACAGGGCCCCATGGGGGCCCCACGAGGTCCCCACAGGAGGGCCCACAGGGGCCCCATAGGGGGTCCACAGGGGCCCCACGGAGGCCCCAGAGGGGCCCCTGGTGAGTGTCTGTAGGGCCCCACAGGGGCCCCAAAGACATTGCTGCATTTCTGCAGCTGCGCAGTGCCCTAAAAACCCCCTTGGGGGCCCCCCAAGGCCTGTGCGGGGCTGGGGGCCCCTGGGGGTCCCTCTATGAAATGCCCCTAAATGGGGGCCCCAGGGGGCCCCCATGGTGTGTTTTAAGAAAAGATTGGAGCAGCAAAAAGGCATTTGTGGGGCTCTTTGTGGGGTCTGGGATCGCCTTATTTCCGATCCCCTGTAAGGTGAAGTGTGGGGCCCCCGGGGAGCCCATCTGCTTCTCTTAGATTTCCTACGCAGGGGCTGACGCTGCTGCTGCTGTTGCTGCTGCTGTTGCTGCTGTTGCTGCTGCTGCTGCTGCTGCTGCTGCTGCTG
>NW_013544689.1:0-1370 GCF_000499545.2 Eimeria tenella
AGTGGAAACAGTGCGGAACTAGGGTTTAGTGTAAGGGTTTAGGGTTTAGGGTTTAGGGTTTTCGCGCAGGTGCAACTGGACTTGACGGGCATTTTCATGCACGGGAAGATTCCGACTTTGAAGATATCTTTGATTCAAATCTTCAGAGCTCACTTGTGGCAAAAAGTCCACGAGTCAATTGTAATGGACTTGTGCCAAGTAAGAGGGTTTGCAAAAAGAGAAAAAGGACAAAAGAAAGGGTTTGGGCCCCTGCAGCTGCTGGATCACGCAGTGGACTATAGGTCACGACTTGGTTTTGAGGGTTTAGTCGCGGGTTTTGAGGGTTTGCGGTTTCTGGGGCAGCAGTTGGCTCTCTACGTGTTTTTTTCGTTGTTTCTTTGGTGGTTTTGCCTGATATTTTGGTCCTAGGGTTTAGGGTTTAGGGTTTAGGGTTTACGGGTGGCAAAGCTGTGAGGTTTTCGTTGGTAAATGTGCGACTTTTTGTGGGATGTGGGGCGCCTCCTTTCGGCGAGCTCCTGCTTAACATAGGGCTTGCGCAGCTAGGGTTTAGGGTTTAGGGTTTAGGGCCAAGGATGACTCCAATAGTCATGCTAATTTGGAGGAGTTGCTTTTGCAGCTCCTTTGAAATAAACAAATCTTCTCACCAGGAAACTGAGGCCCAATATCCAAACCCTAAACCCTAAACCCTCGCTGCAACGCCTAAGCCCTAGCCCGCCGCCACGGCTTCAGCTGCAGCCCGCGTGTTGTGTCCTTAGAAGGGTTTAGGGTTTAGGGTTTAGGGTTTATGAGATGGGAGCTGAACGTACAGCTGCGTGTGCCTGGCGGGCCAAGGGTTAGGGTTTAGGGTTTAGGGTTTATGCGCGGGGAGCTGAACTTCCGGCTGCGGCTTGTTACGGCCAAGGGCTAGGGTTCAGGGTTAAGGGTTTAGGGTTTAGGGTTTGGGGTTTGTTTCAGGTGTTTGACATGGAGTTGGACTCTTTGGAAGTGGAAACAGTGCAGAAAGAAACAATTCATCCTCGAAAGTCCTACAAAATGAATTCTTCCTGTGCAGACATTTTGCTTTTTGCAACTTACAAATGGTCCATTTCCAAACCCTCGCTTCTCGCCGAGGGCAAGGACATCATGGAGGGAGCCACCGCCACCAAACACTGGTCTGCTGCTGCTGCTGCTGCTGCTGCTGCTGCTGCTTGTGGGCCTGCTGCTGCTGCTGGACTGCCTGCGGCTGTTGCTGCAGCGTGTTTGCCGCTGCTGCAGTGGGCGTGCTGCTGCCGCGCCGCTCAGCTGCTGCTGCGGCGCGCTTGCTGCTGCTGCCGCGCACCTGCCGCTGCTGCTGCTGCTGCTGCTGCTGCTGCAGGCTGGACGTGCAGCTG
>NW_013544691.1:0-1228 GCF_000499545.2 Eimeria tenella
GGCCGACGGCCGCAGCAGGAGCCTCTTGTTGCTGCTTGCGACAGGCGGCTGCAGCAGGCAGGCTAAACCCTAAACCCTAAACCCTAAACCCTAGTTATGGGCCCGGCCCCGCGGCGCTGCCCTCTAGCCCGAACTCTAAACCCTAGGCGTCCCAACTGCTGGCTGCAGGGTCGGGAGCACTGGTGGCCTTTTGCGCGGGTTTGGCTGCCAGCTAGGGTTTAGGGTTTAGGGTTTAGGGTTTGGGGTTTGACTGCAGTCTACCTGGCCGGACTTGGACCTGCGGCTGGAGAGCTGCGAGGGCATGGACGCCTTCGTGCTGTGCCTCGTGGCCCCAGCCACCAGCAGCAGCAGCAGCAACAGCAGCAACAGCAGCAGCAGCAGCAGCAGCAGCAGCGACGTGTGCGCACCCCTTGGCCTGCTGGAGGAATTCTCCAGCTTCATAGAAGAGCTGGAGAAGCAAAATGTGGCAATGGACTCTTTGGCTCCCATTTGCCTCGACAGCAGCAGCATGCCTGCAGACGGTACAAACCCTAAACCCTAAACCCTAAACCCTAGCCTGGCAGCCGCCAGGCGCCCGCGCTGCAGCAGCGGCTCGCAAACCCCAAACCCTCGACTCGAAGCGCCGAGGATGCAGACCCGAAGAGCAGGCAGCCGATGAGGGTTTACGCCTGCGGCGTGAGGGTTTAGGGTTTAGGGTTTAGGGTTTAGGGTTTAGGGTTTGTGCACAGCTGGAAGCTACTCCCCACTGCGCGACGCTGTGGACCGCCACGGGCACTGCTTTGCTCTTTTCAAAGGAAAGACCCTGCAGGTCGGCTAAACCCTAAACCCTAGAAACCCTAAACCCTGGAAACCCTAAACCCTAGAAACCCTAAGCCCTACAAGCACTAAACCCTAGAAACCCAAAACCCTAGAAACCCAAAACCCTAGAAACCCCAAGCCCGACAAACCCTAAACCCTAGGAACCCTGGCGCCCTAGAAACCCTTAACCCTAAAAGCCCTAAACCCTAGAAGCTTTAAATTCTCTGTAAACCCTAATTCCCAGAAACTCTAGATGCGTGGAGCCGTAGACCGTAGAAACCCTAAACCCTAAACCCTAAACCCTAGGAAGCCGCCTCGTTTCCCTCTCGAGCTTTCTTTGCAGGGCGTCTCCCCAACTGTTGCTGCCTTCAAGGAGAAGCTGCAGGAGGCCTTGAGCAGCAGCAACGGCAGCAGCAGCAGCAGCGAGAAT
>NW_013544692.1:0-1824 GCF_000499545.2 Eimeria tenella
CTGCTGTTGTTGTTGCTGGGAATGGTGGTGGTGCTGCTGCTGCTGCTGTTGTTACTGGGGATGGTGGTGCTGCTGCTGTTGATGGTGATGGTGCTGCTGCTGCTGCTGCTGCTCCAGGCTTTTTGCACTTTGACGGGGCCTGCTTCGCCGCTGCTCAAAGGGTTTAGGGTTTAGGGTTTAGGGTTTAGGGTTTGGCTGCAGGTGCCGATAACATTCGACAATCCAATAAATGCGAAATTGCGGCTGACAGCTTTGAGGAGAGGAGTCAGAGATTGGGGCATAGACTGCGACAACAAGTAACCCTAAACCCTAAACCCTAAACCCTAAACCCTAAACTCTTTAACCCTAGCTGTTGTAAAGCCTAAACCCCAGCGGTTTCAAGGCGTAAACCCTAGCCACTGCAAGCCTTAAACCCCAGCTGCTGCAAACCCTAAACCCTAGCTGCTGCAGACTGTAAACCCCAGCTGCTGCAAACCCTAGACCCCAGCTGCTGCAAACCCTAAACCCTAGCTGCTGCAAACCCTAAACCCTCACTTTGCCTCTGCCGAAGCCCCTGTGCATCCTCCGAGCGGAATTAAAAGCGAATTTGCAACTATTAAATTAGTTTTATGTAATTAAAATAATTAAACGAGTTAAATTGACTAAATAAATTAATTAATTCAATTAATTAACTTGATTTGCTTTTAAACCTCCTTTTTAGGGTTTTGTACTCCTCCCTCAACGAGTGGGTTTTCCCAAAAGAAAAAGCAAAAAAGAAATTCGAAAACCTGCTGCTCCTCGACAGCAGACTCGCCACCCTCAAGCCGCAGAGACAGTGAGCAAAAGCACAGCTAGCTAGCTAGCTAGCTAGCCAGCTAGCCAGCTAGCTAGCTGGCTAGCTGTGTAGCTAGCTATGTAGCTAGCTGGGTAGCTAGCTGGGTAGCTAGCTGGGTAGCTAGCTGAGTCGCTGGGTGCTTGAGTTTCTGCCAATTCGGCTAGCTAGCTGTCAAGCTAGCGATTGGCCTATGTGGCTAGCTAGCTAGCTAGCTAGCTAGCTATATGGCTAGCTAGCTACTCAGCTAGCTAGCCAGCTAGCTACTCAGCTATATAGTTGGCTAGCCAGCCACCCATTTAGCCAGTAAGGCAGCTAGTAACATCGCTGGCAAGCTCGCTAGCCAGCAACATAGGCAACTAGCCAGTCAGCTAGCTAGCTAGCTAGCTAGCTAGCTAGCTAGCTAGCTAGCTAGCCAGCTTATTCCCGACCACAGCCCCGAATTCCGAAACAACCCCAACACCAAAATGAACGCCAAAACCACCAAATAAAAATTAGACGAAGCAACTAATTAAAACAAATAAGTGAACAAATAAACAATTAAATAAATGCAACAAACAAATAAATAAATAAATGAATAAATGAATAAATAAATGAAGTTGTTTTGCTGCAGATATGTGTGGATTGGAGACACGGGAGAAATGGACAGAGAAGCTGGCGAACTAATGGCAGCTCATTTTGGGAGTTCTTTGGTTTCTGTCTTTTTGCATTTTGTTTCGAAAAGTAGAAATGAAAAACCTCCCAAAGATTACCTTTTCAACGGAGTGCCTTTTGTCTTCTTCCGGTGACTAAAACCCTAAACCCTAAACCCTAAACCCTAGCTAATTAAACTTAAAGTTAAATTAAGATTAAATTAAAATCAAATTAAAATCAAATTGAAATTAAATTAAGGTGTATTGAAATTGAATGCAAAACAGAAATCCCGGAAAAGTTTAAAAAGCCAGACAGGTGAAATTGCAAAATGGCAGGAAGAGAATTTGCATTTGAATTCTATTGAATTCATTTTAATTTAA
>NW_013544693.1:0-8907 GCF_000499545.2 Eimeria tenella
CCCTGGTTGGCTTAAAAGTGCTATTCTGTGCAGCTGGTGCTTGGGCGACTGACTGAATCGGCAGGCAGCCGCGCATTGGCCAGCGATGCTTCAGCAGACGGTGGGTCGCAGAGGGCCTCTGCAGCAGCGGGAGACGTGACTTGGATGCTCGATGCTCCCCCGAATAGTTGCTTCCGCCTTGTTGTCGGCCAGCGGTATTTGGAAGCCACGAACGACGACGCTTGCAGTCTTTGTTGCTACTTTGGCGGTTAACGGGCACTCTGCGTGCATTGTTAGTTAGCAGCTGACGTTCTGACGAAGTGTTTTGGCTGCATGACACACGGAACTGGCTGGGTGCGAGTGGCCAGCATGCTCTCGTTGTTGGCGGAGTCGCGCGTGAAAGCAGCGGTCGAGGAATGCATGCAATGCAACTGGCTGTCCTGTTTGGATGCTGTTTGCGGCGCCAGTGTGGTGGTGTGAGCGAGATGCAGTTTGGCGTTTTGCGGCCAAGTGCAAATGGCTGTGCAGGCCCAACAGGGATGTGCAGAAGTGTTTGCTTTAGCTCACCGTGTGCGCATCCGCCTGCGGGTGTGACCCATTCAGGCGAGGTGCTTCGGTAAAGAGGAGATGAGGACAGCGAAGCTTGACCATCTTCGAGGATGTGCACCGCAGGTGAACGTGACGCTGCATCGCGCGTGGCTGTTGGACCGCCAGTGCTTCCAAATACTGCGCGAGCTTGCGAAAATGCACAACCACGTAGGAAGTGTGTCTCGGCGAGCGAGGTTTCGAATTGTGTATTTTGCATAGCCATGATGGATCCCAGAACTCCCAGAACAGGTAGACTAGTCAATCGGTGGTCATAATTCGTATCGAACCGTGATGACAGAAGTTGCTCTGTGCACGTTTAGCAGCTCGCAAAGCTCCTCACGAGTGCCTCTCTAAA
The DNA here is from genome assembly GCF_000499545.2 of Eimeria tenella. Classification (NCBI taxonomy): domain Eukaryota; phylum Apicomplexa; class Conoidasida; order Eucoccidiorida; family Eimeriidae; genus Eimeria; species Eimeria tenella. The sequence goes on from NW_013544693.1 coordinate 923, forward strand.
TCTGGCGCCTGTGAAGGCGTTCGCCACTGACCACATTCGGTTGAGTTCGTCGTCCCGTGCGAGCGCCTTGTCAGCGTGTGGTTGAGACTGAGAATCGCAACCCCGACAGACTTGTCTTGTCGCTGGTGCGGGAGAGTGTGTCGTAGGCGTGGGAAAGCAGCCGAATTCGCGAGTTCGTGTTGAAGATTTGCACGCTAGTTGGCTAGCAGACTGGCTTTGTGGAGACGGTGACAGGCATGCCAGTGCGAAGGGGAATTGTGCTGGGTACACCGGGGTGGTGAAATAACCTAGTGTTCAGCTGACGAGTCTGCCCAAGGACGACGGCCCACCACGGCAGAGCAGCCACTTTGTCAGTGGTTCATAGTTAATGAGGGTCGTTGTGGAGAGCAAAGTCCCTGAATTCTGTCGACAAGCAGTTCATTGCCCTCAGCAAACGTAGTGCTGACAAGCCAGCGCTGTCCGCGGTCACTGCGACTGCATTGCAGTGCCACATAAAGGAGAGCAAACGCGCCGTGCCTTCATCGAGATATGTACATATATATTTGTATCAATCTTGATATGCGTATGCATCAATATTCACATACGTTGGTTGGCTTAAAAGTGCTATTCTGTGGAGTTGGTGCTTGGGCGACTGACTGAATCGGCAGGCAGCCGCGCATTGGCCAGCGATGCTTCAGAAGAAGGTGGGTCGCAGAGGGCCTCTGCAGCAGCGGGAGACGTGACTTGGATGCTCGATGCTCCCCCGAATAGTTGCTTCCGCCTTGTTGTCGGCCAGCGGTATTTGGAAGCCACGAACGACGACGCTTGCAGTCTTTGTTGCTACTTTGGCGGTCAACGGGCACTCTGCGTGCATTGTTAGTTAGCAGCTGACGTTCTGACGAAGTGTTTTGGCTGCATGCCACACGGAACTGGCTGGGTGCGAGTGGCCAGCATGCTCTCGTTGTTGGCGGAGTCGCGCGTGAAAGCAGCGGTCGAGGAATGCATGCAATGCAACTGGCTGTCCTGTTTGGATGCTGTTTGCGGCGCCGGTGTGGTGGTGTGAGCGAGATGCAGTTTGGCGTTTTGCGGCCAAGTGCAAATGGCTGTGCAGGCCCAACAGGGATGTGCAGAAGTGTTTGCTTTAGCTCACCGTGTGCGCATCCGCCTGCGGGTGTGACCCATTCAGGCGAGGTGTTTCGGTAAAGAGGAGATGAGGACAGCGAAGCTTGACCATCTTCGAGGATGTGCACCGCAGGTGAACGTGATGCTGCATCGCGCGTGGCTGTTGGACCGCCAGTGCTTCCAAATACTGCGCGAGCTTGCGAAAATGCACAACCACGTAGGAAGTGTGTCTCGGCGAGCGAGGTTTCGAATTGTGTATTTTGCATAGCCGCGATGGATCCCAGAACTCCCAGAACAGGTAGACTAGTCAATCGGTGGTCATAATTCGTATCGAACCGTGATGACAGAAGTTGCTCTGTGCACGTTTAGCAGCTCGCAAAGCTCCTCACGAGTGCCTCTCTAAATCTGGCGCCTGTGAAGGCGTTCGCCACTGACCACATTCGGTTGAGTTCGTCGTCCCGTGCGAGCGCCTTGTCAGCGTGTGGTTGAGACTGAGAATCGCACCCCCGACAGACTTGTCTTGTCGCTGGTGCGGGAGAGTGTGTCGTAGGCGTGGGAAAGCAGCCGAATTCGCGAGTTCGTGTTGAAGGTTTGCACGCTAGTTGGCTAGCAGACTGGCTTTGTGGAGACGGTGACAGGCATGCCAGGGCGAAGGGGAATGGTGCTGGGTACACCGGGGTGGTGAAATAACCTAGTGTTCAGCTGACGAGTCTGCCCAAGGACAACGGCCCACCACGGCAGAGCAGCCACTTTGTCAGTGGTTCATAGTTAATGAGGGTCGTTGTGGAGAGCAAAGTCCCTGAATTCCGTCGACAAGCAGTTCATTGCCCTCAGCAAACGTAGTGCTGACAAGCCAGCGCTGTCCGCGGTCACTGCGACTGCATTGCAGTGCCACATAAAGGAGAGCAAACGCGCCGTGCCTTCATCGAGATATGTACATATATATTTGTATCAATGTTGATATGCGTATGCATCAATATTCACATACGTTGGTTGGCTTAAAAGTGCTATTCTGTGGAGTTGGTGCTTGGGCGACTGACTGAATCGGCAGGCAGCCGCGCATTGGCCAGCGATGCTTCAGAAGAAGGTGGGTCGCAGAGGGCCTCTGCAGCAGCGGGAGACGTGACTTGGATGCTCGATGCTCCCCCGAATAGTTGCTTCCGCCTTGTTGTCGGCCAGCGGTATTTGGAAGCCACGAACGACGACGCTTGCAGTCTTTGTTGCTACTTTGGCGGTCAACGGGCACTCTGCGTGCATTGTTAGTTAGCAGCTGACGTTCTGACGAAGTGTTTTGGCTGCATGACACACGGAACTGGCTGGGTGCGAGTGGCCAGCATGCTCTCGTTGTTGGCGGAGTCGCGCGTGAAAGCAGCGGTCGAGGAATGCATGCAATGCAACTGGCTGTCCTGTTTGGATGCTGTTTGCGGCGCCGGTGTGGTGGTGTGAGCGAGATGCAGTTTGGCGTTTTGCGGCCAAGTGCAAATGGCTGTGCAGGCCCAACAGGGATGTGCAGAAGTGTTTGCTTTAGCTCACCGTGTGCGCATCCGCCTGCGGGTGTGACCCATTCAGGCGAGGTGCTTCGGTAAAGAGGAGATGAGGACAGCGAAGCTTGACCATCTTCGAGGATGTGCACCGCAGGTGAACGTGACGCTGCATCGCGCGTGGCTGTTGGACCGCCAGTGCTTCCAAATACTGCGCGAGCTTGCGAAAATGCACAACCACGTAGGAAGTGTGTCTCGGCGAGCGGTGTTTCGAATTGTGTATTTTGCATAGCCACGATGGATCCCAGAACTCCCAGAACAGGTAGACTAGTCAATCGGTGGTCATAATTCGTATCGAACCGTGATGACAGAAGTTGCTCTGTGCACGTTTAGCAGCTCGCAAAGCTCCTCACGAGTGCCTCTCTAAATCTGGCGCCTGTGAAGGCGTTCGCCACTGACCACATTCGGTTGAGTTCGTCGTCCCGTGCGAGCGCCTTGTCAGCGTGTGGTTGAGACTGAGAATCGCACCCCCGACAGACTTGTCTTGTCGCTGGTGCGGGAGAGTGTGTCGTAGGCGTGGGAAAGCAGCCGAATTCGCGAGTTCGTGTTGAAGGTTTGCACGCTAGTTGGCTGGCAGACTGGCTTTGTGGAGACGGTGACAGGCATGCCAGTGCGAAGGGGGAATGGTGCTGGGTACATGGCAGAGCAGGCACTTTGTCAGTGGTTCATAGTTAATGAGGGTCGTTGTGGAGAGCAAAGTCCCTGAATTCTGTCGACAAGCAGTTCATTGCCCTCAGCAAACGTAGTGCTGACAAGCCAGCGCTGTCCGCGGTCACTGCGACTGCATTGCAGTGCCACATAAAGGAGAGCAAACGCGCCGTGCCTTCATCGAGATATGTACATATATATTTGTATCAATCTTGATATGCGTATGCATCAATATTCACATACGTTGGTTGGCTTAAAAGTGCTATTCTGTGGAGTTGGTGCTTGGGCGACTGACCTAATCGGCAGGCAGCCGCGCATTGGCCAGCGATGCTTCAGAAGAAGGTGGGTCGCAGAGGGCCTCTGCAGCAGCGGGAGACGTGACTTGGATGCTCGATGCTCCCCCGAATAGTTGCTTCCGCCTTGTTGTCGGCCAGCGGTATTTGGAAGCCACGAACGACGACGCTTGCAGTCTTTGTTGCTACTTTGGCGGTCAACGGGCACTCTGCGTGCATTGTTAGTTAGCAGCTGACGTTCTGACGAAGTGTTTTGGCTGCATGACACACGGAACTGGCTGGGTGCGAGTGGCCAGCATGCTCTCGTTGTTGGCGGAGTCGCGCGTGAAAGCAGCGGTCGAGGAATGCATGCAATGCAACTGGCTGTCCTGTTTGGATGCTGTTTGCGGCGCCGGTGTGGTGGTGTGAGCGAGATGCAGTTTGGCGTTTTGCGGCCAAGTGCAAATGGCTGTGCAGGCCCAACAGGGACGTGCAGAAGTGTTTGCTTTAGCTCACCGTGTGCGCATCCGCATGCGGGTGTGACCCATTCAGGCGAGGTGTTTCGGTAAAGAGGAGATGAGGACAGCGAAGCTTGACCATCTTCGAGGATGTGCACCGCAGGTGAACGTGATGCTGCATCGCGCATGGCTGTTGGACCGCCAGTGCTTCCAAATACTGCGCGAGCTTGCGAAAATGCACAACCACGTAGGACGTGTGTCTCGGCGAGCGAGGTTTCGAATTGTGTATTCTGCATAGCCACGATGGATCCCAGAACTCCCAGAACAGGTAGACTAGTCAATCGGTGGTCATAATTCGTATCGAACCGTGATGACAGAAGTTGCTCTGTGCACGTTTAGCAGCTCGCAAAGCTCCTCACGAGTGCCTCTCTAAATCTGGCGCCTGTGAAGGCGTTCGCCACTGACCACATTCGGTTGAGTTCGTCGTCCCGTGCGAGCGCCTTGTCAGCGTGTGGTTGAGACTGAGAATCGCACCCCCGACAGACTTGTCTTGTCGCTGGTGCGGGAGAGTGTGTCGTAGGCGTGGGAAAGCAGCCGAATTCGCGAGTTCGTGTTGAAGGTTTGCACGCTAGTTGGCTAGCAGACTGGCTTTGTGGAGACGGTGACAGGCATGCCAGTGCGAAGGGGAATTGTGCTGGGTACACCGGGGTGGTAAAATAACCTAGTGTTCAGCTGACGAGTCTGCCCAAGGACGACGGCCCACCACGGCAGAGCAGGCACTTTGTCAGTGGTTCATAGTTAATGAGGGTCGTTGTGGAGAGCAAAGTCCCTGAATTCTGTCGACAAGCAGTTCATTGCTCTCAGCAAACGTAGTGCTGACAAGCCAGCGCTGTCCGCGGTCACTGCGAGTGCATTGCAGTGCCATATAAAGGAGAGCAAACGCGCCGTGCCTTCATCGAGATATGTACATATATATATATATGTATCAATCTTGATATGCGTATGCATCAATATTCACATACGTTGGTTGGCTTAAAAGTGCTGTTCTGTGCAGCTGGTGCTTGGGCGACTGACTGAATCGGCAGGCAGCCGCGCATTGGCCAGCGATGCTTCAGCAGACGGTGGGTCGCAGAGGGCCTCTGCAGCAGCGGGAGACGTGACTTGGATGCTCGATGCTCCCCCGAATAGTTGCTTCCGCCTTGTTGTCGGCCAGCGGTATTTGGAAGCCACGAACGACGACGCTTGCAGTCTTTGTTGCTACTTTGGCGGTCAACGGGCACTCTGCGTGCATTGTTAGTTAGCAGCTGACGTTCTGACGAAGTGTTTTGGCTGCATGACACACCGAACTGGCTGGGTGCGAGTGGCCAGCATGCTCTCGTTGTTGGCGGAGTCGCGCGTGAAAGCAGCGGTCGAGGAATGCATGCAGTGCAACTGGCTGTCCTGTTTGGATGCTGTTTGCGGCGTCGGTGTGGTGGTGTGAGCGAGATGCAGTTTGGCGTTTTGCGGCCAAGTGCAAATGGCTGTGCAGGCCCAACAGGGACGTGCAGAAGTGTTTGCTTTAGCTCACCGTGTGCGCATCCGCATGCGGGTGTGACCCATTCAGGCGAGGTGTTTCGGTAAAGAGGAGATGAGGACAGCGAAGCTTGACCATCTTCGAGGATGTGCACCGCAGGTGAACGTGACGCTGCATCGCGCGTGGCTGTTGGACCGCCAGTGCTTCCAAATACTGCGCGAGCTTGCGAAAATGCACAACCACGTAGGAAGTGTGTCTCGGCGAGCGAGGTTTCGAATTGTGTATTTTGCATAGCCACGATGGATCCCAGAACTCCCAGAACAGGTAGACTAGTCAATCGGTGGTCATAATTCGTATCGAACCGTGATGACAGAAGTTGCTCTGTGCACGTTTAGCAGCTCGCAAAGCTCCTCACGAGTGCCTCTCTAAATCTGGCGCCTGTGAAGGCGTTCGCCACTGACCACATTCGGTTGAGTTCGTCGTCCCGTGCGAGCGCCTTGTCAGCGTGTGGTTGAGACTGAGAATCGCAACCCCGACAGACTTGTCTTGTCGCTGGTGCGGGAGAGTGTGTCGTAGGCGTGGGAAAGCAGCCGAATTCGCGAGTTCGTGTTGAAGATTTGCACGCTAGTTGGCTAGCAGACTGGCTTTGTGGAGACGGTGACAGGCATGCCAGTGCGAAGGGGAATTGTGCTGGGTACACCGGGGTGGTGAAATAACCTAGTGTTCAGCTGACGAGTCTGCCCAAGGACGACGGCCCACCACGGCAGAGCAGCCACTTTGTCAGTGGTTCATAGTTAATGAGGGTCGTTGTGGAGAGCAAAGTCCCTGAATTCTGTCGACAAGCAGTTCATTGCCCTCAGCAAACGTAGTGCTGACAAGCCAGCGCTGTCCGCGGTCACTGCGACTGCATTGCAGTGCCACATAAAGGAGAGCAAACGCGCCGTGCCTTCATCGAGATATGTACATATATATTTGTATCAATCTTGATATGCGTATGCATCAATATTCACATACGTTGGTTGGCTTAAAAGTGCTATTCTGTGGAGTTGGTGCTTGGGCGACTGACCTAATCGGCAGGCAGCCGCGCATTGGCCAGCGATGCTTCAGAAGAAGGTGGGTCGCAGAGGGCCTCTGCAGCAGCGGGAGACGTGACTTGGATGCTCGATGCTCCCCCGAATAGTTGCTTCCGCCTTGTTGTCGGCCAGCGGTATTTGGAAGCCACGAACGACGACGCTTGCAGTCTTTGTTGCTACTTTGGCGGTCAACGGGCACTCTGCGTGCATTGTTAGTTAGCAGCTGACGTTCTGACGAAGTGTTTTGGCTGCATGACACACGGAACTGGCTGGGTGCGAGTGGCCAGCATGCTCTCGTTGTTGGCGGAGTCGCGCGTGAAAGCAGCGGTCGAGGACTGCATGCAATGCAACTGGCTGTCCTGTTTGGATGCTGTTTGCGGCGTCGGTGTGGTGGTGTGAGCGAGATGCAGTTTGGCGTTTTGCGGCCAAGTGCAAATGGCTGTGCAGGCCCAACAGGGACGTGCAGAAGTGTTTGCTTTAGCTCACCGTGTGCGCATCCGCCTGCGGGTGTGACCCATTCAGGCGAGGTGTTTCGGTAAAGAGGAGATGAGGACAGCGAAGCTTGACCATCTTCGAGGAAGTGCACCGCAGGTGAACGTGACGCTGCATCGCGCATGGCTGTTGGACCGCCAGTGCTTCCAGATACTGCGCGAGCTTGCGAAAATGCACAACCACGTAGGAAGTGTGTCTCGGCGAGCGGTGTTTCGAATTGTGTATTTTGCATAGCCACGATGGATCCCAGAACTCCCAGAACAGGTAGACTAGTCAATCGGTGGTCATAATTCGTATCGAACCGTGATGACAGAAGTTGCTCTGTGCACGTTTAGCAGCTCGCAAAGCTCCTCACGAGTGCCTCTCTAAATCTGGCGCCTGTGAAGGCGTTCGCCACTGACCACATTCGGTTGAGTTCGTCGTCCCGTGCGAGCGCCTTGTCAGCGTGTAGTTGAGACTGAGAATCGCACCCCCGACAGACTTGTCTTGTCGCTGGTGCGGGAGAGTGTGTCGTAGGCGTGGGAAAGCAGCCGAATTCGCGAGTTCGTGTTGAAGGTTTGCACGCTAGTTGGCTGGCAGACTGGCTTTGTGGAGACGGTGACAGGCATGCCAGTGCGAAGGGGGAATGGTGCTGGGTACATGGCAGAGCAGGCACTTTGTCAGTGGTTCATAGTTAATGAGGGTCGTTGTGGAGAGCAAAGTCCCTGAATTCTGTCGACAAGCAGTTCATTGCCCTCAGCAAACGTAGTGCTGACAAGCCAGCGCTGTCCGCGGTCACTGCGACTGCATTGCAGTGCCACATAAAGGAGAGCAAACGCGCCGTGCCTTCATCGAGATATGTACATATATATTTGTATCAATGTTGATATGCGTATGCATCAATATTC
>NW_013544694.1:0-1512 GCF_000499545.2 Eimeria tenella
CAACATTTCTTTCAAATCATAAATCAATTGACTTTCTCGAGCTGCTCTTTCTTCATAGTTCAGCATCGCCAGCGCCCGCTGCTCCTCCACGCTGTAAACTTGGTTTTCCTTCCGCAGCCGAATCGCGTTCATGCGCCGGTGCCTGCAGCAAAACCCTAGACCCTAAACCCTAAACCCTAATCCCGAAACCCTAAGCCCTAAGGCCTAAACCGTAGAGCCTGAACCTGGAAGCTAGGCACTAGACGCTAAGGACTAATGAATTGCGTTCATGCAACGGTGCCTGCAACAAAACCCTAAACCCTAAACACAAAATCTTAAACCCTAAACCCTAAATCCTAAACCCTAAACCCTAGAGTCAACCCGCAAGCTGCACTCCTTCCCGTTGCGCTACATCGATTTCTTCGAATTGCATTAATTTGATTTTGATTATCTATTTTTTATTTTTGTTTTTACAATTAATTGTTATTTTTAACTTTCAAATCCTTTTCGCCAATTTCCAAAAGCTCACTTAGGGTCTCAATGCACTAGGGTTTCGAGCTAGGGTTTAGGGTTTAGCGCCGAGAGTTTAAAACTAGGATTTAGGGTTTCGGCTAAAGGTTTGAAGCTAGGGTTTAGGGTTTAGGGTTTGCCGCACCTGGAGCCGCTCATGACGTATCCCAAACTTTCGAAAGTCGAAATCTCTTCGGCCGTCAAACCAACCTAAAACGCAAACCCTAAACCCTAAACCCTAAACCCTAAACCCTAAACCCTCAACTGCGCAGGCGCAGCAAAACGCATAACCGCAGCTGCAACGACGCTGCAGCCTCGGGATCGGCCCCTGGACCCTAAACCTCAAACCCTTGAACTCTATACCCTAAACCCCAAACCCTAAACCCGAAACCCTAAACCCTTCCTCACTTCTCCTCTTCTCGGAATACGCTTTCCCTCCTGCACGAATTGGGCAATGGCTTCACCTTCGCCAGGCCGCAGCGCGAAACCGTAGCTGTACACAAACCCTAAACCCTAAACCCTAAACCCTAAATCCTGATTTTGAGGTCTACTTTAGCGCAGCTGCTGCAGCAGGCCCGCAGCACCAACCCGAGACTCCTTCCTAGGGTTTAGGCTCCACAGCTGCGGCTTCCCGCTTGTCACTTAGGGTTTAGGGTTTAGGAATTAGGGTTTAGGAATTAGGGTTTAGGGTTTACTCGACGTTTTTCTGCGCCAGTTTGTTCGTCACTTCCATCGGCTTCGGCCCCACCAATTCATCTTCAGAAGAACTTCCGTCTCCAGCCTCCTCCGCGTCTGAAAACCCAAACCCTAAACCCTAAACCCTAAACCCTAAACCCTAGAACCTCTATGTTCGCCCCAAACACTGGAGCCCACACGAGGACTGGGAAATAAAACTGCAGGGCAGTAACCCCAGCAGTTGTTCTCTTTATTTGCTGCTGCTGCCGCTGCTGCTACTGCTGCTGCAGCTGCTGCAGCTGCTGCTGCCGCTACTGCTGCTCCTACTGCTGCAGCAGCAGCAGCAGC
>NW_013544695.1:0-1196 GCF_000499545.2 Eimeria tenella
GCCCCCCTTGTGCGCCCCCCCGGGGGGCCCCTTGGGGGCCCCTTGGGGCCCCCGGTGGGGCTGGGGGCCCCCTTCAGCTCGGTCTTGGTATTTAGTTCAAGTTAAGTGTTCCCTTTTAAATAATAAATGCCCTTTTTGGAGATCCAGGGGGCCCCATGGGAGCTGCCAGGAGCAGCGGGGGGCCCTAGGGTTTAGGATTTAGGGTTTAGGGTTTAGGGTTTAGGGAGGAGACTACGGAGGAAGCGCTCTCTGCTGCGGCTGTCACCCAGTGCTTCCCACTCCTCGACTGTCAGGCGCAGCAGCCTCCACCTGCAGGCAGGTGCCGCAAACCCTAAACCCTAAACCCTAAACCCTAATGCTGCTGCAGCGCAGCAGCACCAGCTAAAGAGACAAACGTACCCCTCCAGCTGCAGCAGCAGCTGCCGCAGAACTCGCCAGGGCACTAGGGCCTCTGTGGGGGCCCCAGCACAGTCGCGGAAGAAGTCTGAGGCCCCACAGACCTGCAGCAGCAGCAGCAGCAGCAGCAACAGCAGCAGCAGCAACCCGTGAGCAGCAGTAGCAGCAGCAGCATGAGCACCATTTTGTGCTGCTGCGCAGCAGAAAACAGCAGCAGCAGCAACTAGCCCAGGCTAACACTCAGGGGCCCCACCTCCACAGCAGTCTGTGGGGCCCCACAAACTCCAAAGGGTATTCTGTAGGGGCCCCCAAAGAGGGGCCCCCGGAGCTGCAGGGGGGCCCCCTGGGGGCCCCTAAGGGCCAGCAGCGCAGCAGCAATCTGTGCATGCACTGCTGCCTTCCTTCCCTGCTTCATTATTAACGCGGACACCAAGGCGTTGCCTTCTAGAACACCTTGCTGCTGCTGCTGCTGCTGTTGCTGCTGCTGCTGCTGCTGCTCCTGAAACAAGGCCCAGACTTCCCGCGCTGCAGCAGGCAGCGACTCCCCCTCAACGCGCAGCAAACTCCTTAGGCAACAAGCTAAGATCCTCAGCACTTCCGCTCCACTGCTGCTGCTGCTGCTGCTGCTGTTGCTGCTGCTGCTGCTGGGGCTCAAGATGGCCTGCAGGGAGTTCTTGTGGGGCTCGAATAGGGGCAGCAGCAAACCGACGGCGCGGCTTTGCGCAGCAGCAGCTGCTGGGTCGCAGCACCAGAGGCAAAGGGCAGCAGCTAGCTGCACCAGCTGCTGCAGCCGCTGCTGC
>NW_013544697.1:0-1680 GCF_000499545.2 Eimeria tenella
GCCCCCAGCCACAAGCTGCAGGAGGCGGGCCCCTCTGCTGCTGCTGCAGCAGCCTAGGCTGCTGCAGCAGCAGCTGAGGTTGCTGCTGCAGCTGTCTAGGCCATTGAAATGCCACAAATCTGCTGCTGGGTCTAGTACTTCCTAGAGAGGCCCCTAGGGGGCCCCTTTGGGGCCCCAGGGGGCCCCCTTGGGGTGCCCCCAACCTCGTTGCTGCAGCGCCGGGGGGCCCCCAGGGGCCCTGGGGGGCCCCTGCCAGCAAAGAAAGGGAAACAGCAGAAAGTGGGGAAGAAATAAAAAGAAAAGAAATAAAAATCACAAAAGCCCAAAAAGTGAAATAAACCAAACCCAGTGGGCCCCCCAAAAGGCCACCCAGGGGGCCCCTGTAAAGGCTGCAGCAGGGGCCCCTGCGGGTACCCTCAGGAGGCCCCTCAGGGGCCCCTCGGGGGGCCCCAGAGGGGGCCCCGTCAGGGCCTCCCGTAGGGTTTAGGGCCTTCGGGGCCCCCTTTGGGGCCCTCATAGAGGCCCCCGTGAGGACCCCCATACGGGGGCCTCTGGGAATTCCCCTGGGGGCCCCCCTGGGGGCCCCCTGGACCCTGCCAGTGGGGGGCCCCGGGCCCCCCCAGCGGGTTCTGTAGGGGGTTTGCAAGAGTGGCTGCATCTGCATGGATAATTGGGGTCCCTTGAAATGAAATTAAGTTAAAATTGATAAATTAATTTAAAAAAAAGGAAAATAAAATATTAAATGAAATCAAAAGGACAAAAAGGAGCCCCCAGGCGGCCCGGAGGCCCCCGTGGCTCGGCATACACCGCGAGGTGTACATACGCCACTGCGCGGCAAAAAAAGGAAAAAAACACAAATTTTATTTTATTTTTATTCTTTATTATTCCTTTCTGGGACTTCCAGGGCTCTAAAAGGGGCTGAAGAAGGGAAAGGGGCCCCCCAGGCCTCTCGATGAGGTTCTCGAGGCCCCCAGGGGCCCCAGGGGCCCCTTAGGGGCCCCCGGGGGTCCCCCGGAGCGATCTACGCGCCCCCCAGATAGAAAGTTGTTTACAAACAATATTTTAAGTTTTGATTTTATATTTTTGATTTAACTTTTCTCTGGAGGCTTCAGAACCAGTTAGAATCTGATTTTGGGGCTCTTGGGGGCCCCCGGGGGCCCCCCTAGACCCCAGAAGGCCCTGAGCTGGGGCCCCCGTACGCTTTTTTGGCTGCTGCTGGGCTACGCAGCAGCTTGAGGGGCCCCCAGGGGGGCCCGTGGCGCAGCAGCTGCTGCTGCGCCCCCAGTTGCTACTGGGGGCCCCGCTGGGTACTCCGCGCTGGCTAGGGGGCCCCCTGGGCCCTTATGGCCCTAAGACCCTTCAGGGGGGCCCCTAGGGGCCCCCCATTCTCTCTGTTCTTAGGGGCCCCCCGGGGGGCCCCCCAGGGCCCCTACATAGCGGCCCCAGGCTTGCCAGGGGGCTCCCAAAGAGGGGTCGGAGGGGCCCCCAAACCTGCCAGGGGGCCCCCCCGGGGGGCCCCCTGGGGGGCCCCCCTTGGGGGCCCCTCCCAGCTCAATGCTTTTTTGCTGGTGGCCCTACTCAGTGAGGCCGCCCGCAGGCAAAATGGCAGCAAAGGGGGGCCCCCCTGGGGCCCCCCCGCGGGCAAGGGGGGCCCCATGCCCCCCTACTTCTTGCGGCAGC
>NW_013544698.1:0-1021 GCF_000499545.2 Eimeria tenella
GTTTGGCTGGCGCGTGTGCGGCTTCTCCGGGAAGCCGTGCGGAGCCGTAAACCCTAAACCCTAATTTAGGGTTTGCGCGCAGAGCTGCGGGAAAAGCTGAAGCAGACGGGGGGCAGGGAGCTCGTTTGGCTAAACACTGGAGATGCTTTCTTTGGGCAAACAAGTCACTCGAGAGGACAAAACCATTTGGGGAGAATTTTAATGGAAATAAGACAAAACATTCTCGAAGACACGGAGCTCGAGTGTAGGGTTTAGGGTTTAGGGTTTAGGGTTTGGGGGTTGGGGTTCAGCGTTTGCGCTGGGGGGCGCGGGCGGCACGGGCGGCCGCGGACGCGCAGCTGCAGGGGCGGGCCTGGGGTCTAGGGTTTAAGGTTTAGGGTTTAGGGTTTAGGGTTTAGGGTTTAGGGTTTGGGGTTTAGGGTTTGGCTGAAGGGCCGCGCGCGGCACGGCTCAACGGGGCGCCGTAGGGCTTAGGGTTTAGGGTTTAGGGTTTGGGGAGTTGGTTGAGGCTTGGCGCGGCGGCGTCTCCCGGCTTGCGCGTCGCGGCGCAAACCCTAAACCCTAAACCCTAAACCCTAGTTTTGGGCGCCGCGCGTGCAGCGTGGCTGGTCATTTGCCACGATATAGAAACAGAAGAAAGGTCTCTTCCAGTTTTGAGACTTTTGGAAAGGAGAGAAGGAGACGCCACCACTGTCGAGATCTTGCTGCGCGGCAAGTCCTTCTACCGCATTGGTGCGTCGAGGGTTTAGGGTTTAGGGTTTAGGGTTTAGGGTTTGGGGTTTAGGGTTTGGGCTTTGGGGTTTGGGGTGGGGGGAGGAAGGAAAAGAAGGGGCAGCCTGTCGCGGTTCGAGAGGGCTAATTCACGGCTGGGTCGAGCGTTTAGGGTTTAGGGCTTAGGGTTTAGGGTTTAGGGTTTAGGTTTTGCTGCGCGCAGGGAAGCTGGCAGACAACGACTTGGTAGCGCTAAACCCTTCTGTCTCCAGGCGCCATGCAGCTTTGGTGGTTTTGAAAGGGGGACATG
>NW_013544699.1:0-1029 GCF_000499545.2 Eimeria tenella
GCTCCTGCTGCTGCTCCAGCTGCTCGGACGGCTGGGCACGGAGCAGCAGCAGCAGCAGGGGGCCTTCCTTGACCTTCAATTCAACAATTTATCATTTTAAAAATACGTATAAAGATTCCCCTCTAGTTGCTGTTTGGCAACAGCAACTCGCATGTACCAGCAGCGCAGCAGCAGCAGCAGCAGGAGCAGCAGCAGCAGCAGCAGCAGTGTCTGCTGCGTTGACTTCTGCTGCAGCTGCGCATCTGCTGCCTCCCGATCCTTTTAATTCAATTAAAAATTAAAATTAAAAATTAATTAATTAATTAACTTCAAATGGCCGCACTTTGGTGGCTTAGTTCAAAGACGAACAGACCCATCGCCCCAAACCCTAAACGCTAAACCCTAAACCCTCAGCTGTGGGTAGATCTTCTAGTCTTCAAACGCCCTCTACCAAACCCCTCCTCCAACCCCTAATCCTAAGCCCTAAACCCTAAACCCTAAACCCTGGTAGCAGCGCAGAGCCTCAGCCCCTAGCCCCGAAGTTGAAGCGTCATAAACCCTAAACCCTAAGTAATAAACCCTAAATCCCAAACCCTAAACCCTAAACCCTAAACCATCACAAGTGCTAGGGCCGCCCGTACCCCTCCAGCTCTCTGCACCTCATTTGAGGTCTTCGCTTTATTATTTATTTATTTATTTTATTTTATTTTATTTTATTTATTTATTTATTTATTTATTTATTTATTTATTCAAATGCGAAGAAGACCAAAATCAAATCATCCTGCCCCCTGTGGAGGTTTATCTTCTCCTTCTAAACAGTTATCAACTCAGCTAGCTAGCCAGCTAGCTAGCCAGCTAGCTAGCCAGCTAGCCGGCCAGCTAGCCAGCTAGCCAGCTAGCTAGCTAGCTAGCTAGCTAGCCAGCTACCTAGATGGTCAGCTGGCTAGCTAGCTAGCTGGGCTCGCGTGAGGGTTAGCTTAAGCCAAGTGGCTAGCCAGCAAGACCGGGAGCCCAGCAGCCAGCCAGTTTAAAGCGCAGTTGGCTAGCTAG
>NW_013544700.1:0-1027 GCF_000499545.2 Eimeria tenella
TAGGGTTTAGGGTTTAGGGTTTAGGGTTTAGGGTTTAGGGTTTAGGGTTTAGGGTTTTGCCTCAGGCTTCAGAAACGTAAAGAATTTTCTTTCCATCAGGACATCGAGTGCATGTCAAATCTTCAACGCGGTTTTCTGCAAGTGAAACCCACCCTTTAGGGTTTAGGGTTTAGGGTTTAGGGTTTAGGGTTTAGGGTTTAGGGTTTACGCGTTTGAAATAAAGGACGGGCTTGATGATGGATTGCTTGCGAGGGTGAAAATCAATTCTGAGTTTTCCTTCAGACCTGTAGCTGACTTTGCTGATGCACAGGTCCCCGTCTTGCTGCTGCAGCACAAACCCTAAACCCTAAACCCTAAACCCTAAACCCTAAACCCTAAACCCTAAGTTTTCTAGACTCCAAAGACGCACGTTGGCAGGCCGCCGGAACTTCTCAGAGACGCGCTTGATGGACATCACGGAGCCAAAAACCTGCGCGCAGCGACCCGCAGGCTTGAGGGTTTAGGGTTTAGGGTTTAGGGTTTAGGGTTTGAGGCTTAGGGTTTAGCGATCCGGGTCCAGGGTTTAGGGTTTGAAGTGAGGCAAAGTGCACGAACACTTTAGAGCCAACGTCGCTGTTGGCAGCTGCATTCAATACTAAACCCTGAATCCCAAACCCTAAACCCTAAACCCTCAACCCTAAACCCTAAACCCTATACCCTAAACCCTATACCTTGAGGGTTTCGCCGCCTTCCTCAGTGCTCTCTCCTTCCTCCATTTTCATTGCGTGTTCTATAAGCCCGTCGCTGCGGCCTTCAAACTCCTCATAAATCTTTTTTCCGAACAGCTAAACACAAACCCTAAACCCTAAACCCTAAACCCTAAAGCCTAAACCCTAAATCCTAAACCCTAAACCCTAAACTCTGAGTCCTAGCGTTTGATAATCAGCAGTGTTGCCCGCCGGACGGTTGGCGGGTTCGGGCAAGGTGGTGGACGCGGCGAGCTGAGGGTTTAAGGTTCTGGGTTTAGGGTTTAGGGGTTAAGGGTTAA
>NW_013544701.1:0-1002 GCF_000499545.2 Eimeria tenella
CTGTGGCTAGCTAGCAGCTAGCTGTGGCTAGCTAGCAGCTAGCTGTGGCTAGCTAGCAGCCAGCTGTGGCTAGCTAGCAGCCAGCTGTGGCTAGCTAGCAGCTAGCTGTGGGTAGCTAGCTGTTGCTAGCTGCTGCTCACCATTCGCTTGAGCGCTGCGTCCTTAGCAGCAACCTCCAGCAGCAGCTCGAGCTGCTGCTCTGCGGCAGCAACACACAGCAGCAGCAGCAACAGCAGCAGCAGCAGCAGGTATAACGACGGAATCATGGACGCACTGCTGCTGCTGCTGCTGCTGCTGCTGCCTCTGCCGTTGCTGCTACTCCAGCAGGGCCCAGCAATAGCTGCTACGACGTGCGCCTACAGGAGAGCCCTTGCTGCCGCACCTGCTGCTGCTGCTGCTGCAGCTTTTGCTGCTGCTGCTGCTGCTGCTGCTACTTACCTGGGGTCAAACAAGCCAGCCTGCAGCGCAGCTTCATAACAGCAAGAGGGCCCCCCAAGGCCTCAGCAAGTTTGCTGCGCTTTGCTGCTGCTTGCTGCAGCCTAAACACTGTTTCTTCCACTGCCTTGCTGCTGCTGCTGCTGCTGCTGCTGCTGCTGCTGCTGCTGGGGCTGTCTTCTTCGGAAGGCCCTGTGCTGCTGTCGCCCCCAATCGTCTCCAGAAAGAAACAGTCACCGTCTGACACACACAAACCCTAAACCCTAAACCCTAAACCCTAAACCCTAAACCCTCAACCCCAAACCCTAAACCCTTAACCCTAAACCCTTAAACGCAAAATCACGGTCTAGAGCTACAAAACACATCGCCGTTCCCTGTTAAATTTCTGAGATGTAAGCTCAAGGGTTTAGGGTTTAGGGTTTAGGGTTTAGGGTTTAGGGTTTACAAGGCCTCTTCCGCCGTGCCTTTGCCTGATTAAGGAGCTGCTGGCTGCAAGGCCAAAAGCACAGACACAAAGTAAAACTTTAATGGCAGCAGCAGCAGCAGCTGCTGCTGCTGCTGCAGCTG
>NW_013544702.1:0-1775 GCF_000499545.2 Eimeria tenella
TCGCGGGGGAGGGGCGGTTGGGGTTTTGGGGGGTGGGGTTTGGGTTTGGGGTTTAGGGGTTGGGGTTTTGGGGGTGGGGTTTGGGGTTTAGGGTTTAGGGTTTGGGGTTTAGGGGTTGGGCTTTGGCGGGCTTCGGCGTGGTTCTGCTCAGGTTGAGAAGGCAAAGCTCTGTCTTGATGATCCTTCTCACTGGGTCTCAGGTGCGCCGCTACTCCCTGCTGCTGCTGCTGTGGTTGCTGCTGCTGCTGCAGGTTGCAGGGCTGCTGTGGCAGGTGCTGCGGTGGCCGAATGTGCTTCTGCTGCTGCGCTGACGCGTACTGCCTCGCAGCGCTGTGGCGCTTAACGCTCACCTTGCTGCTGCTGCTGCTGTTGTTGCTGCTGCTGCTGTCTCAGGGGTGCAGCTTTTGAACTCGTTAGACATGGAGGCGCTTTGTGAGGGGCCCCCTTGGCAGCAGCCGCAGCTGCAGCAGCAGAGCCTGCAGCTGCTGCTGCTGAAGGCCAAGCTGCTGCACCGCTTGCATGCAGCCAATGAGCCGCAGCAGCACCCAGGGCTAACTAGAGAAGGTGCGCTGCTGCTGCTGCTAGCTAGTTGGGGCTCCTTGGGCTGCAGCAGCAGCTCCTGCTTTTGCAGCGCTGCAGCGGTTCCGCTTGCTGCCGTGGCTTCTTGTGCTGCTGCTGCTGCTTGAGCTGCTGCTGCTGTTGTGTGGGGTGTGAGGTGTACGTACAGAGCTGGCGACAGAAGCAGAGTCTGTCCTGAGGACAGTTTTGCTGCTGCAGCCGCTTTATGCCCCTGCGTGGCTGTGCTGGGGAAAGCTGCACGACACATTGTTTTTGTCAGCTTTGAAGCAGCGCCACCAGCAGCAGCAGCTGCTGCTGCAGCAGCAGCAACAGAAAATGCACAAGCAGCAGGTCCTGCAGCAGCAACAAATTCACCAAGACGCCCCCCCCAATGCCGACGGAAGCGCGAACCCCCCACACGCCAGCAGTAGCAGCAGCAGCGGCGACAGCGCTGCAGCAGAAACCTCTGCAGCAGACTGGGCAGCGTTGCAGCTCCACCTTGCAGCAGCGGTGACTGGCTACGTCATGGATATACAACTCAGGTGCTCTAGGGTTTAGGGTTTGGGGTTTGAAGTTTAGGGTTTAGGGTTTGGAAACTTAAGGGTTCCCTGCTGCTGTGAAGGTAACTTTTCACGTGGAAGTTCAGGGAGCAGAACAGGGGCTGTTCGGTCCTTTGGCCACGCTTTTGGGGTTTAGGGTTTAGGTTTTAGGGTTTCGGGTTTGTGCGCAGGCCAGTGAAGAGCTCACTGTATATGTCGCGTGTGTTGTGGCTGCTTTCTTACGACGGCGACACGCGGCCGCCCACACAAACAGCAGCAGCAGCAGCAACAGCAGCAGCAGCAGGAGCAGCTCCGCTAGACCCGGCAGCAGCAGTTGCAGCAGCTGCCGCCGGCGTCCCCGTCGATGGCACAGCAGACCCAACAGCAGCAGCAGCTGCTGCTGCTGCTTCTGCTAGAATGATGCCACCTGGGGCCCCAGGCGACAGCCCGCACTCCCCTGAAGCTGCAGCAGCAGGTTCTGCTGCGGCTCCTGCAGCAGGGTCTCCAGCAGCAGCAGCAGCAACTGCAGCAAGAGAGTCATCACTGTGCTTTAGAGTTTTTAGACAACTTATGGGGAAATGCGCGCAGCCGCAGCTGCTGCTGCCGTGGCTGCCGCAGATCTTGACCGGGCTAGACCGACCTGTATGTTGCTGCTGTTGCTGTTTGCTGCTGCTGCCG
>NW_013544703.1:0-8882 GCF_000499545.2 Eimeria tenella
GACTTGCTGCTGCTGCTGCTGCTGCTGCTGCTGCTGCTCCTGCTGCTGCTGCTGCGCTGAAACTGCTGCTGACCCTGCAGAAAGTGCAGCAGAAGTAGCTGAGAGAGGCGCAGCCAACAGATAGTCGTAGCCGCGGCCATGTGCTGCTGCTGCTGCTGCTGCTGCTGCTGCTGCGTCAGCTGCGGGCATTGCTGCTGCTGCAGTGTAGCCCGGTAAATGCTGCACAAAGTAAGTGCCCCGAGGTCTGCGGCTGTGGATTCCTAGGGCTTCTGCTGCTGCTGCTGCTGCTGCTGAAATTCCTGTAGCAGGTGCTGCTTCTGCTGCTGCTGCTCCTGCATCTTCGTGCTGCCACGGAGAGCTAAATGTGCCTTTGGGGGCGGCGCCGTGCTGCTGCTGCTGCTGCGGCTGCTGCTGCTGCTGCTGCTGCGATTTGCTGGAGAAAACTCGCAGCAGCAGCAAGACAGATAGTATCAGCAGCAGCAGCAGCAGCGCCAGCCAGCGCTTCCTCCGCAGCATGCCGACTAAAGTTGCTGCTGCTGTTGCTGCTCTAGTTGCAGCATCTGCTGCTGCTTCAGCCGCTGCTGCTGCTTGCCGCTGCAGCGAAGGCCTCTGGGGAGGCCTTGGAGGAGACACAGAGTGAGAAGCGTCTCCCGCGGGGATCAGTGAGAAGCCAGCAGCAGCAGCAGCGGCAGCAGCAGCAGCAGCAGCAGCAGATTGTTTCCGCTGTCGGCTTGAAGGGGAGCTGCGCTCATCAGCCTCGGAGCCGTCACATCCTAAGGGCACAAAATGCTGCATCTAAGCACAGGCAGCAGCTGCAACTCGTGCTGCTGCTGCTGCTGCTGTTGCAACCGCTGCTGCTGCTGCTGCTGCTGCGGCAACTGTTGCTGCTGCTGCGGTTGCTGTTGTTGCTGCTGCTGCTCTCCGCATTCGAATCAGGGAACTGCAGACGAGCCAGCTAAAGGCCGGCAAAACTCGCTTTGCTGCTGTCGCTGCTGCTGCTGCTGCTGCTGTTGCTGCTGCTGCTGCTGCAGTGGAACTGAAAGCTACAGGCAGGCTTGTCTCGCGGTGTACAGAAAGTGCCACAGAAACCGCTTCCAACAGACGCAGCAACGAAGCGCCAGCCGCGCTAAACCCTAAACCCTAAACCCTAAACCCTAAACCTTAGGAGTGGTTAACTGGGGCTGCAGCCGCGAGTTGGCTGGAGGCCGACTGTGCAGAAATACAGAAAATGAGGGACACGAAGCAGTTGAATTCAACTATAATAAGTCATGTTTGCCTGAGGGTTTAGGGTTTAGAGTTTAGGGTTTAGGGTTGAGGGTTTAGCGTTTCGGATCAGCCCCAGCTACTGCATGCAGAGCTCTGAATGCGTGTGCTGCGCCACCAGCTAATGAAATAGAATTAATTTAATTAAACTGAGGTTTTAAATTTAATTAAATTAATTTTTAAATTCCAATTTGCCGTTTTAAATTCACGACTTCCCCTGTTTTTCAGGTGTACGTACACCCCAGCTTTCCCGCCACGCTGCAGCTCTGCAGATTTTTATGATCTTTTCATTTCTCCTTCTTCTTCAGTTATTTTATTTATCCATTTTAATTATTATTTGGTTTTTATCCTTTTCGTTTATTTATTTTCCTTGTTGCTGCGCAGACGTAAGCACAACTGGCTGTGCTGCCATCTGCAAAGAGGAAAAGAAGCTAAAGAACAGTGTCTGCTGCTATTGTTTAGGGTTTAGGGTTTAGGGTTTAGGGTTTGGGGTTTGCGACGAAGCAGCAAAAGCCAGCCCAGAGCTGGCGCTTCTTATCGACATACAGACAGCCTGCTGCAGCAGCAGCAGGAGCAGCGAAGAGGGCAGCAGCAACTACGTCAGCAGCAGCAGCAACAGCAGCAGCAGCAGCGGCGATAGCAGCAGCTGCAGCAGAAGCAAGTTGGGGAGCTAGTGAGTCGTCGTCAACTGCACAGTGAAAGCTAGCCATAGCTAGCTGCAGCTAGCTGCAGCTGGCTACGCTTAGATGCAGGCAGCTACAGGAAGCAAAAGCTAGCCACAGCGAGCAGCAGCTAGCAGCAGGCAAATCGTGGCTAGCTGCGGCTACCCATAGCTTGCTGCGGCTAGCTGTGGCTTGCTGTGGCTAGCTGTGGCTAGCTGCAGCTAGCTGTGGCTAGTTGTGAAAAGGTAGAACTAGCCTGGCTAGCTGCGGCCAGTTGTGGGTACTACTCCTTCGGGACGGCTAGCTGCAGCTAGCTAATTGCAGCTAGCTAGCTGCTACTAGCTGCAGGTAGATGCAGCTAGCTGCAGCTAGCTGCAGCTTGTCGCAGCTAGCTAGCTGCAGCTAGCTGCTGCAGACAACTGCAGCTAGCTGCTTGCAACTGATGCAGCAGGAACTGGATGCCAGATGAACTACTTAGCTTGTAGTGATTGCCGGTCAGAGCTCAGGGTTTGTGGTTAGGGGTTTAGGGTTTAGGGTTTAGGGTTTATGGATTAGGGTTTAGGACTTTTGCAATATTTAATTCTATCTTCTGTCGCTTGTAAGCTTTTCACTCTTGGCTAGCTCGCGGCAGCTAGCCGCAGCTGCTGGCCGCTTGCCGCAGCTAGCCACAGCTAGCCACAGCTAGCCACAGCTAGCCACAGCTAGCCACAGAGGACTCCTGCAGGCCCTCGGGAGCAAAGAGCTTCGTGAGACGCCACCTGGAAAACGCAGGGTCTAGGCATTTCCTTGCTGCTGCAGGATGAGCAGCAGCAGCAACAGCAGCACAACGAGTGGCAGTCACAGCAGCAGCAGCAGCAGCAGCAGCAGCAGCAGCAGCTGAAGCGGCAACAGAACTGCCCCGTGTTGAGCGCGCGAGAGGCACACCGAAGCGCCCAAAGACACGGCTGCTGTTGCATTTGCAGATCTCTGCTGCAGCAGCGAGAGCGGCAGCAGCAGCAGCAGTGGCAGTAGCAGCTGCAGCAGCAGCAGCAGCAGCTGCTGCTGCTGCTGCTGTGGCGGCGGCGTGGGAGCAGCACGGTTCCGCGCAGCAGTGCTGCTGCAGGCAGTTTCTGGGGTTTAAAAGGCCAATTTGGGTTAATTAAATAATTAAAGAAAAATTAAATAATAAAATTAAAAATAAAATTAAAAATAAAACAAGTAAATCTTTTCTTCAATTGCAAATGCTGCAGCAACACTGCCACGGAAGGTGAGGTCACCGCAGCGGCTCCAGCAGCAGCCCTGGATCTTGTTTGTTTTTTAAATCTTTTTTCTATTAAATTAAATTAAACATTTAAATTAATTTAATTAAAAAGGCATTTTATTTTTATTTAATGATTTGTGTGCAGCGCAGTGTTTCAGATGCTGCTGCTCGCGCTGCGGCGATCGGAGCCGCTGCTGCTGCGGCTTTCAGCTGTTGCTGCAGCAGCAGCAACAACAGCAGCAACAGCAGCAGCACTGAAATTTCAAGTGAAAAATAATAAATGTGTTTTTCCTCGAGCTTCCATTTTGTCTGAGGCTGCTGAGCGCTGCTGCTGCTGCTCTGCTGCTGCTGCTGCTGCTGCTGTCTCACAGCCCTCGTTTGTGTCTCTGTCTCTTTGGCCTTTTCCTTCTGCTGCTTCTCCTTTTTATTCTTTTTGTTTTGACTCTGCAGCATTTAGGGGACTCATTTGCTGCTTTTGCTGCTGCCTCTTATGCAGCAAACACTTCTGGCTCGCCGCCGTTGCTGCAGCGGAGGGATCGGCTCCCCAAGCAGCAGCAGCAGCAGCAGTAACAGTAGCAGCAGCAGCAGCAGCAGCAGCAGCAGCCGGAACAAAGGCACGGAAGCGAGACTCCAGATTTCACCCCAGCATTCACCAACAACACCAACGGAAGCGGCAGCAGTAGCAGCGGCAGTAGCAGCAGTGGCAGCAGCAGCAGCAGCGACAGCAGCAGCAGCAGCAGCAGCAGCAGGCTAGAATGCAAGCCAGCAGCTGGGGAGCAGCCACAGCGGCTGCGTTCAGACGAGGAGATGAAGCTTCTGCAGTGGCCCTGCTGCAGTGCCTTCTCGACACACTGCAGCAGCAGCAGCCGCAGCAGCAGCGGCAGCACCAACCGCAGCAGCAGCGGCAGCAGCAACCGCAGCAGCAACAGCAAAAGGCAAGGCTTGAAAGCTTAGGGGACTTAGTGGCCCCCATAAATTTTGCTGTTAGGACTCTGGAGGCCGCAGTGGTTCCCGCTGGTTTGCCAACAGCAGCAGCAGCAGCAGCAGCAGCAGAAGCAAACTGCTGCTGCTTCTGTTGCTGCTGCAGCGGTTGCTTTGCTGCTCATTGCTGCTGCCCGCGGCCTTCCTGCTCACGCACACATGGGGGGCCCCCAGGGGCCCCCGCTTTAGAAGATCTGAGCGGTCGGTTTGCTGCTGCTGCTAGGCACACTGATGCTGCAGTGTGCCTAGCAGCAGCAGCAAACCAGAGAACTCTGCAGCAACCGCTGCTGTGGCTGTCCTTAGCAGCAGCAGCACATACACTCAACATGCCATCCATGGGGCCTCTGCTGCAATGCGCAGCGGAAGGTGCCCTGAAGCAGCAGCAGAAGCAGCAGCAGCAGCTGAGGCAGCAGCAACAGCTGCAGCAGCAACAAAAGCATCAGCAGCAGCAGCAGCAGCAGCACTGCGCAGCAGACTCTTCAGATGACTGGCAGTGCGCGGTTAGCTTGCAGCGCCTTTTCCTTGCTGTGCAGAGACTTGCTGCTGCTGCTGCTGCTGCTGCTGTTGCTGGGGAACAAGCGGAATTTAAGGCCCCTGGTAGGTTCTGCTGCTGCAGCAGCACGCGGGTAGACTGCAGCAAAAAGGACGACGCCGTTGCGGCTGTTGCGGAGGGGCTGCTGCTGCTGCTGCCCGTGCTGCTGCTGCTCGTAGAAGCTGCTGCTCGTGCTGCTTCCTTTCTCCCTGCAGCTACCTGCACAGGAACTGCTCTGCTGCAGTTTTTGCTGCAGCAGCAGCAACGCCGCCCACTCTACCTCCAGCGGCAGCAGCAGCTGCAGCAGCAGCAGCAGAAAGATATAGATATAGAGCTGCTGCGCTGCGGGTTAAGTGCCCGCCGCACGGCGCTTCATCTTTTGCTGCAGCTCCTGGGGGCTGCTGCTGCTGCAGAAAGTCAAGGCAAGCGGCAGCAGCAGCAGCAGCAGCACCTGTTGCTGCAGCGTCACAAACGAGGGGAGTTTGTTGCAGCAGCTAACTGCAACGGCAGCCTTTGCTGCTGCTCTTTTGCTGCGGCGCAACAGCTGCTGCTGCTGCTGCTCAAGCTCGCTGCCGCTACAGCCTTAACCAGCGCTCAGCGACAGCAGCCGCAGCACCAACTGCAGCAGCAGCAGCAGCAGCAACAGGAACAACAAATCGCTACCAACGGAATCCTGTGGGGTGCCCCTCTTCTAACAGAAGTTGCGGCCCTCTCCCGCCGCTTCTGCAGCACCCTGAGAGCAGCAGCAGCAGGTGACCAACCAACAGCAGCAGCAGCTGCAGCTGCAGCTGCTGCTGCTGCAGTGCAGAACCAAGAGAGAGACACTATTTTGCTGCAGCCGCCTTTTGGCTCCAAGGAGGCCCCTGTGAGGGGCCTCCCGTGGGGGCCCTTCTCCTGGCGCAGCAGATTGCTGCAGCAGCAGCAGCAGCAGCAGCAGCAGCAGCAGACACAGCAACTGCTAGAAAGCCTAGTGGAGGCGTTTTGCTCTGAGCCTTTTGCTCCACCGTGTCACCAGAACTTGCAGCAGCAGCAGCAACAACAACGACAACAACAGCTACAGCAAGAACAGCAGCAACTACAGCAGCAGCAGCAGCAGCAGCAAGATGTAACACTTTGCTGTCCCTACTGCAGGCCAATCTTGGCAGCAGCTACTCTATACTTTTGCTGCAGCACAATAACCGCACTGCCTCAATTGGGGCTGAGAGGGGGACAAAAGCCACCAGCAGCACCAGCAGCAGCAGCTGCTGCTGCTGCAGCAGCATGGCTGCCTTTAACCTTTCTTAGGGGCCCCAAAGGGCCCCCTGAGGCCCCAAGGGCCCCCCTGCTGCTCTCGAGGATTCTTGAGGCGCTGCCAGTGCTCGACTGCTGTGCAGCAAACCCCAGCAGTAGCAGCAGCAGCAGCAGCAGGACCAGCAGCAGGACCAGCAGCAGGGTGTGGGGCCATGCTGTGGGGCTGTGGGCATTCGCTATTCGTACTGCTGCTGCTGGGGCCCTTCAGCTGCTAAGCCCCAAAGAGAGGCAGCAAATAGTGGAGGCTTTTGCTGCAGGAGTTGCAGACTGGCTGCTGCTGCCGCCGCTGCATGCGCTTAACTGCGTCACCACGCAGCAGCAGCAGCAGCAGGAACAGCAGCAGCAGCAGCAGCAGATGTTGCTGCTGCCGTATGATGCACAGTACAAGCAAATGTGGGCCCTTTGGGAGCAGCAAAGAAAACCACAGCACTCAGGTACACCTTTAGCCGCAGCAGCAGCAGCAGCAGCAGCAACAGCTGCTGCTGCTGCTGCTACTCGCGCGTGCCGTCTTATGCGCTTGTCCCCCCTTACACCTTTGCTAGGCCTTGCAGCCCGGCAGGTGGGGCTTGCTGCAGCAGCAGAGTTGTCTGCTGCTGCAGCAGGTGCTGCAGCAGCAGCAACTGCTGCTGAAGCGCGAGGGCTGCAGAAACAGGACATTAGCAGCAGCAGCAGCAGCAGCAGCAGCACCATATGCAATCGGCTGTACTGGTTTGGCTTCTGCCTACATGCAGCGTGGATTCAGAAGGAGGCTGTGTCTGCTGCCGTTGCTGCAGCAGCTGCTGCTGCTTCTGCACGTGCTGCTGCTGCTTCTGGTACTCCTGCCGCAGCAAAAGCTGCTGCTGCTGCTGTCAGGGAAGCAAAGTTGCTGCTGCGGCTTTGCGCCATATTTGCTGCTGCTTCTCTTCGCTCCTGTCTCCTTTCCGTTCAAATGTCTCTTCCGTCTGCTCCGCAGCAGCAGCAGCAGGGACAGCAGCAGCAGCAAGAACAGCGGCAACAGAAGCAGCAGCTGCAGCAGCAGCAACTGCAGCAGCTGCAGCAGCAGCAACTGCAGCAGCTGCAGCTGCAGGACCGATGGGGGTGTGTCATTGGCGCTGCTGTGTACGTACACCTGGCAGTGCCCGCGGAAGCAGCAGCAGAAGCAGCAGCGCTGCTGCCGACTTTGCTGCTGCTGGCAGCAGATGCTGCTGCTTCTGTCTCTTTCTTAAAGAAGATCCTGCGGAGCTTTGCTGCAGCGTCTGTGACCGGCACGTGCATGCACCATGCTGCCTCAGCTAGCAGCAGCAGCAACAGCAGCAGCATCAGCAACAGCAGCAGCAACAGCAGCAGTGACAGCAGCAACAGCAGCAACAGCAGCAACAGCAGCAGTGTTGCAGTTATGGAAGCACACTTGCTGAAGAGCGGCTGCCCTGTTGGGACCTACCCGGACCGAGCAGCAGCAGCAGCAGTAGCAGCAGCACCTCCTGCTGTTGTTGTTGCTGCTGCTGCTGCAAGAACGGCAGCAGCAGCAGAGGCTGCAATATGCCGCTTAGTGCTGCTGCTGCAAGCCCTGGCGACTGCTCCGCAGCCGCTACTGCTGCTGCTGCCACAAGCAGCAGCACAGCTGCAGCTGCTGCTGCTGCTGGCGCGGGCTCTTTACTTAGCAGCATTACCAACCGCAGCAGAAGCGTTTGCTGCAGCGGCTCATTGCTGCTGCTGCTGCTGCTGCAGACATTGCCGTGCTGCCGTGGAGGCCGTGGGGGGCCCCTTAGCAGCACCATTGCTGGCAAGCAGCAGCAGCAGCAGCAGCAGCAGCAGCAGCAGCAGCAGCAGCATGAGCTCCTTCTGCTGTCAGCTGCGTTTTGTATTCAACGAAGCAAATAATTGGAGTCCCTTGTTGCAGTGGGCCCCCGACAAACACCACAGACACCGAGCAGCAGCAACAGCAGCAGCAGCAACAGCAACAGCAACAGCAGCAGCAGCAGCAGGGGATGCAGGGACAGATGATAGGGGCAGGAGCTGTAGTGAGGTAGTAACAGCCAAAGAGAGACAGCAGCAGCAGCAGCAGCAGAGGTGGCAGCAATTGCAGCAAAGTCTCTGCAACTTTGCTGCTTCCCTGCTGCTGCAGTGCTGCTTCGTTGGCGGGACCCACGGGTAAGATTCTGCTGCTGCTGCTGCTACTGCTGCTGCTGCTGCTGCTGTGTCCTCTCTCCCGTAGACATCTGGCAGCAGCTATCATCAGAAGGTGCAGTTTGCAGTTTGCTGCTGCGAACATGCGTTGCTGCAGCATTGCTTTGACAGCGCGGCTGCTGCCCGGCGTTTTAACAGCAGCAGCAGCAGCACCTGCTGCTGCTGCTCAGGGAGAGAAGATCGGGGCCCCTTATGAGCTGCTGCGGGAATTTGCCCGGCGCTCGCAGCTGCTGGGAGTCCCTTCGCCGCTGCTGCCGCAGCAGCAGCAGCAGCAGCAGCAGAAGCAAGGGCAGGAGCTGCAGCGCCTGCTGTGGACTGCTTTGCTGCAGCAAGTAGAGACAGAGGCAGCAGCAGCAGCAGCAGCGGCAACAGTAGCAGCAAGACGGAGAGGCTGCACTCAAGAAGTCCTTGCTGCTGTGCAACGCAGGCAGCAGCAGCAGGCTATAGACTCAGTCAACTTCCTTGCTGCTCCGCTTCCAGTTCGCCGCTTTTGCTGCTGCAGTTGCTGCTGTTTATGCTGCTGCTGATGCTGCTGCTGCTGCTACTGTCGCTATTTTTGCTGCTGCTTCTGCTGCTGTTACTGTTGATGCTGTTGCGTGTGCTACGGTGACTATGGCTGTTGCTGCTGACACTTGTGTTGCTGCTGTTGTTGCTGTCGCTGTTACTGCTTGTGTTGCTGCGAATGTTGCTTCTGCTGCTGCTGCTGCCTTCTGCTGCTGCTGCTGCTGACGCTGTTTGAGGCACACCT
>NW_013544704.1:0-3141 GCF_000499545.2 Eimeria tenella
AGGGTTCAGGGTTTTAGGGGTTGGGGTTTAGGGTTTAGGGTTTGGGGTTTCGGGTTCGGCAAAACGCAGGGACCTTTTGCAGTGCTGCTGTCACCTAAACCCAAACCCTAACTCTAACCCTAAACCCTAAACCCTTAACCCTAAACCCTGAAGCTCCGCGGTGATTTTTATAGCGACGAACTGGTCTTCGCCTTTTTGCGTGTCGCTCTCCCGTCGCCTTGCGCCGGAGGCGCAAACGTGAACCCTAAACCCTAAACCCTAAACCCTAAACCCTAAACCCTAAACCCTGTTTCGGCGTTTCAGGGTCTCGTTTCGGGGCGTTCATTCGGGAAGAAGTGGAGGGTTTGCAGGTGGCGCTGAAGACGGTGCAGGAAACCCTAGATGAGTGGTTGCTGCTGCAGAGCAGCTGCTTGTCTTTAAGTGCTGTTTTTGCTTCTCCAGAAACCCGCAAACAGCTGCCACCGGAAGCAGCAAAGTTTGCTGCTGCTGCTGCAGCGTGGAAAACCCTCTGCAGCGAGCTTGCTGCTAACAACTCCTGCCTCCCTGCATGCACCAAAGAGGGCCGCCTCCAAACCCTCAAAACCCTCAACCAAACCCTCGACGAGGTCAAACGCGGCCTCGAAGACTACCTCCAGGCAAACCCTAAACCCTAAACCCTAAACCCTCGGCTTCAGGCGCTAGGCCCTCCTCAAAGCGCCGAGCCGTGACCCTGGCGTGACAAACCCTAAACCCTAAACCCTCAGCCGCGAAGCCGAAACGCCAGACTCCAGGCCCTGTACCCTCGAACCCTAAACCCTAAACCCTAGAAAAGGGTTTTGGGGCTGCTGCTCCCTCAGCAGCTCGTTCGAGGGAAGCCAGGCGCGTGAGAGCGCGCGGCCGCGTTTGCCGCTGCGCGGTCCAAGGGCCTCGGGCGTGGGGCCTAGGGTTTAGGGTTTAGGGTTTAGGGTTTAGGGTTTGCGCAGAGCAAGCGGGAGGCGTTTCCGAGACTCTACTTTCTCTCCAATCGAGAACTCCTCGAACTCACCAGCAGCAGCCGCCAGTTTGCTGCTGTCGAAACAATTGTTCAAAAGTGTTTTGGAGGCCTTCGCGGACTTTGGCAAGAAGGCGATTTGAGAAACCCCGACGTCGCCGGTACTCAAACCCTAACCCTAAACCCTAAACCCTTAACCCTATGCCTCGGCCCGTGAGGAAGTCACGCGGGATGCTGGGAACCAGCAGCGCTCCACGCGCCGCAGACACAAACCTCCAGCCCAAACCCTAAACCCTAAACCCTAAACCCTAAACCCTAAACCCAAAACCCTAAGCCGTAAACCCTAATTTGGGGTTTGCGGGCAGGAATGGTGTCTGGCGAGGGGGAGCGGGTGGCGTTTTACAAGGCGTTCAAGCTGCGAGGTCCAGTGGAGAAGTGGTTGCAAGATTTGGAAATGACAATGAAGAAAACCCTTTTTAAAATAATTAAAAGCAAACGCGCTGAGGTGTACAGACAGCTCAGCAAAGACTGGATCTTCCAAACCCCCGCACAGGTGTCTTCCTGCCTCCACCAAATCTTCTGGACCCTCGAGGTCGAAGACGCCCTCCAAAGTAAACCCTAAACCCTAAACCCTAAACCCTAAACCCTAAACCCTAAGCCGTTGGCGTTCCACGTCGTGGAGCAGGAGAAAGCGGCATCCGCTGCTTGTGCGTCGCAGCCTGGGGGCTACGGTTTAGGGTCTGGGTTTGAGTGGGGGGTGGCTAGGGTTTAGGGTTTAGGGTTTAGGGTTTGGGCGCAGGCGGCGGGGGCCAGCTGGGGCTGGTGGTTTCGCAGCAGCAGCAGCTGCTGCAGCAGCTAACTGAACTCATTCGCCTTCCTTTGTCTTCTTTAGAAAGATTAATTGTTTCGGGTTTGGCAATTCAAGTGCTGCACAACAGAGACGCAGCAGCAACCCTTCTCCACCTCAACGCAGAAGACCCCGACGCGTCCGCGAGGGTTTAGGGTTTAGGGTTTAGGGTTTAGGGTTTAGGGTTTGGGGTTTGGGGCTTGGGGTGGCCGCGGCGCCCGCCGCCAGCGCCACTCGCCCAGGGTCCGGCTTTGCGGGCGAGGGTTTAGTGTTTCCGCAAGAGGAGCCAGCAAAGCAGCTGCAACTCAGCTTCTAGGGTCTAGGGTTTAGGGTTTAGGGTTTAGGGTTTAGGGTCTAGGGTCTAGGCTTTAGGGTCTAGGGTTTGGAGGTTCCTGTGGACCTAGCGGCGTTGTCCGAGACGGGAGCTTTGGAGACCCAGCAGCAGCAGGCCCCTCAGCGTCGCGCCGAGGGTTTAAGGTTTAGGGTTTAGGGTTTAGGGTTTTTGTTTAGGTTTGACTGGCAGAAGCAACTGCGGCACTACTGGGACCCCGACAAAGAGCTGCTGCTGCTGCAGCAGCTCTCTGCTGCCTTCGATTATGGCTATGAATATTTGGGGGCCCCACAGCGGCTAGTAATAACCCCTTTGACCGATAGATGCTGGCTCACCATCACCAGTAAACCCTAAACCCTAAACCCTAAACCCTAAACCCTAAACCCTGGGCCGTAAGCGGTAAGCCGTGGGTTTGGACTCGCGAGGGGTCACGCAGTTCGAGTGTTGAGGCTCAGTAGTGATCTGCAGGCTTTCTAACGCGAAACCCTAAACCCTAGACACAGCAAACCCTAAACCCTAGGAACCCCAAACCCTAGAGATGCTAAGCCGTAGAGACCCTAAACCCTAGAAGCTGTAAACCCTAAACCCTCGCTATTAGTGATGGCGCGCATCGACGAGTGCGTTGGGGAGAAACCCGAAGTCCACACGCTTTCTTCCGAAGCCTAAGCCCTAAACCCTTTTTAAGGGTTTGTGCGCGCAGCGGCCCTGAAGGAGCTGTGCCTCAACAGCAGCGTGGCGGGGCCCGCGGGCTCTGGAAAAACAGAAACTGTAAAAGAACTTTCGAAAGTTTTGGGATTATTTTGTGTTACTTTAAACTGTTCGGATTCCGTGGACTTGTACGTTTTGGACAAGGTTTTCGCCGGTGCGCCAAACCCTAAACCCTAAACCCTAAACCCTAAAACCCTTGGCCGCGCGCGCAGCGGCCTCTGCCCAGACGCGCTGCAGCCTGCGGCGCAGCGCCCGTGGCTGCTGCCGCCCCCGGGGGGGGGGGGG
>NW_013544705.1:0-1917 GCF_000499545.2 Eimeria tenella
AGCAGCGCCTCCCCCGCGCCCGCCCACAGGGGCACCGCCGCGCGGGGCTGCAGCAGCGCGCACTCCTCCGCTGCAGCAGCAGCAGCAGCAGCAACAGCAGCAGCAGCAGCAGCAGCGGAGCACATCTGGCGCCTGCTGCCGCTGCAGCAGCAGCACTCTCCGCTGCGCCATTTGGAGCCTCCTTGAGTACAGGGGGCCCCCGCCCAAAGAGGCGGGCGACCCCACAGGGGTCCTTAAGAACGCTGCAGCAGCACCACTAGAACGCACGCTGCAGCAGCAGCAGCACCTGCAGCATCTGCTGCTGCAGCTGCTGCAGCTGCTGCAGCACCTGCTGCAGCGCGGGCTTAGCGCGTGGGAGTCCCTGCCGGGACACGAAGGGACCCGTAGGGAAGTCAAAAGTAGCCGACCAGCGTTGGCCTAGGCAGCTGCACAGCTAGCTCCGCGGGCCCGGCTAGCTAGCTGGATAGATTGCTGGCTGGCTGGCTTGCTAGCTAGCTAGCTGGCTAGCTAGCTAGCTAGCCCGGGAGCTAGCGCGCAGCTTCCCGCCTAACTCGCCGCGCAGCTAGCGAGCTGCTAGCTGCCACTTTGCTCACTTTAGCTTGTTGCTTTGGAGCCCAGCAGCAGCCACAAAGGGGCCCCTCAGGGGGAGACACTGCAGCAAAACTTTGTCTCCTTTTCGCTAAGTGTCCAGGCCTTTTGCTGCGCCCGCCCCTCCCGCCCGGCCTCTTGCAGTCTGCGGCCGCTGGCTCGCTGCGCGGGGGCCCCCCGCGGCTCCGGGGGAACCCGGGGTCCCCCCAGGGGCCCCCGAGGGCCCCCTAGCGGCCAGTTTGGCCGTGGGGGCCCCGCGCGCAGCAACCCTGCGGGGGTTTCCCAGAGCCATTTGGGGCTTGCTTCGAGGGGCCCCCAGCCTACTCAAAAGGCCCCGTGCGGGGGCCCCTAGCTGCTTTTGGACAGCTCAGCAGGGGCCCCCCAGGCGCTTTGTGGGTGGCCGCAGGAGGGGCCCCACAGCGCGCCTGGCTGCTCTTCTTCAAGTCTTCGGGGTCCCCCTGGGGGCCCCTGAGGGGCCCCGGGGGGTCCCCCCGAAGATAAGAGGAAGGGCACCCAGACGGCTGGGGGCCCCCTGTCGCCTAGACGCTGTGAGGCCTGCGTATGGGGCAGGCAGCACCGCCATCTTTGGGGCAAACTTTTGAATTTGGATAGCTAGCTGGCTAGCTGCTGCTCTCTGGAAATAGACTAGGGGCTTCCGTGGCTTAGAAAAGGCGCGGGCTCAAAGGGCCAGCAACAGCTAGCCACGCAGTGCAGCACGTAGCCTCAGTAGCTAGGCCTCTTCTACGGCCGCTGGCTAGCAAAGCTGGCTAGCAAAGCTGGCTAGCTAGCTAGCTAGCTAGCTAGCTTGTCATATAGCTCGCAACAGGGGTGGCTAGCTGTTGTTGAGACGTCGCAGCGACTATAGATAGGGTTGAAGGGAAAGGTCAGAAGCCGGCTGAACGCCAGCCAGCAAAACCAGCTAGCTAGCTAGTTAGCCAGCTAGCTAGCTAGCCAGCTAGCTAGCTAGCTGGCCTTGCGCAGCGGCTCTTCGAAGGCACGAGGCAAGCGCGACTTGACAGAGCAGCAGCAGCAACTGTTTGCGCGGCTGGCTTTGTTGCCGTTGTTCTCGAGCCCTCACTGCTGCTGCTGCTGCTGCTGCTGCTGCTGCTGCTGCTGCTGCTGCTGGGGCCTGACCTCCCGCGGGGGCGACTTTGGCCTGAGGGTCTCAATCTCCTCCGTGGAGCCCAGCAGCCTCCCGCCCTGGTAGCTGCGGGCCTCTGGGTAAGAAATGTCTCCAGAGAACCACGAGGAGTAGCTGCAACGGGAGACACGCAGCAGCAGCAGCAGCTCGCAGCTTACGGTGAGACAGCAGCAGCAGCAGCAGCCGGC
>NW_013544706.1:0-2478 GCF_000499545.2 Eimeria tenella
GGCCCCCCGGGGGGGCCCCCCGGGGGGCCCCCCGGGGGGGCCCCCGGGGGCCCCCTGGGGTCCTCCGCGGGGGCCAGCGAGTACGGCAGTACCCCCTTGGCCGTGAGGAGAGTGAAGTTCGCAAGGGCGGACTTGGGAGATATGGGGAGAGAGTTTTTGCTGCTGGACGCGGAGATGCAGCGGCTGCCGGAGTTGCCGCGGGAGGTTGTGGGGCCGGACTTGGAAAAGGCTTTTGAGAGGTTTTTGGACACTTTCGTGCTCGAGGACTACGCAGGCAGTAAACCCTAAACCCTAAACCCTAAACCCTCGCGCCGCAGTGCCCGCCGCGCCGCGCCGCGCGCGTCACGCGGGCTCAGGGTTTGGGCTTTAGGGTTTGGGGTTTGGGGTTTGGGGTTTAGGGGTTGGGGCTTAGGGTTTGGGGTTTGGGGTTTAGGGTTTAGGGTTTAGGGTTTAGGGTTTGGTTGCTGCGTGGCGCGCGAAGTGGTGACGGCGTCCGAGGAGGACCTGGAGCTGGCGAGCGGGGAGTGGGGCGGGGAGTCTGGGATCGGGATCGGGATCGGGATCGGGGATCGAGTTGCCGCGCTGTACACGCGGAAGCTGCTGCGCTTTCTGGAGGCGCGCGGCTGTGGGGAGCGCGTGGCCTTCGGGGTGTCTCTACAGCACTTGCATGCGTTCAGCCCCACACTTTTTGCTGCTGTTGTCAACGCCCCCCAAGACGCAACAGCAGCATTTGACGCGCTGCTGCGTTCCAAGTTTGCGCAGCTCCGCGAGCTCCACGGGCTTTTCCTCGAGCCCTCGCCGCAGCACGACGAGCTGCTTCTCCAGCAGGCAGGGTTTAGGGTTTAGGGTTTAGGGTTTAGGGTTTGCGGGTTCGCGGCGGGGTTTGGCGGGTGCGGGTGCGGGGAGGGGCGCTGGGGGTGGCGTTTAGGGTTTGGGGTTTGGGGGTGGGGTTTGGGGTTTGGGGTTTGGGGTTTAGGGTTTGGGATTTGGGGTTTGGGGGTGGGGTTTGGGGTTTAGGGCTTAGGGTTTAGGGTTTAGGGTTTGTGTGCAGGCTCCGCGTCTGCGGTTTCACTCGAAGCCTGCGTTGCTGATGGACTCTCTGCGGTGTCTAGACCCCACAGTGGACATTGAAAGACTTGTTTGTCTCAAAGGAGTTGTCATTAGAGTTTCCGAAGTTATTCCCGAGATGACTCTCGCAGCATTCAGGTGCCACGGTAAGCTGCTGCTGCTGCTGCTGGGGCTGCTGGGGCGGGGCGTGGTGGTGCTGCTGCGCCTTGTGGTGCTTGTGCTGCTGCTGCTGCTGCTTGTGCTGCTGCTGCTTGTGCTGCTGCTGCTGCTGTGCTGCTGTTTTCTTGTTTTGTTTTGCGTGAAGATAGATGCGGGTTTATCTGTGAGTGGGGTGTATGGACAGCTGTCTGCAGCTGGATGTTCACATTAAAGTCCTTATAAAAGATATTTTAATATAATTAAAATATTTTTTGCACATTAAGTGGAGCTTTTTAAAGGCTTTATGCTTTTAAAAGAGTTCAAATAAATTGCAAAATGGGAAATTCCAAAAAAGCAAAAAAGAGCAAAAGCCCCGCCAGGCGCTGAGGTGTCTAGACAGCGCGGCGGCGAATTTGCATGCGGCGGAAAGCATTTTTTCTGCTTTTTTCGCGAGCTCCCATCGCTGCTGCTGCTGCTGCTGCTGCTGCTGCTGCAGCGCGGGACCCGCGGAGCGGAGGCCAGTGTCTGCACGAAGTGTACGCCTGCGTGCTGAACGGCGACGTGGTGCAGCCGCAGCGCTGCAGCAGCTGCGGGGCTGTGGGGTCGCTGGCTTTGTGGCTGCAGCAAAGTGCTTTTGCTTCCAAACAACTTATCAAAGTTGCTGAAGTTCCTGAACTCCTCAGTCCCGGAGAAACCCCACAAAGCCTCACAGTCTACGCCTACGACGACCTCGTAGACGCATGCAGACCCGGGGACAGAGTCGAAATCACGGGTCTGCTGCTGCTGCTGCTGCTGCTGCTGCTGCTGATGGGCAGTTGGTGCTGCTGCTGCTGCTGATTATGATGATGGGGCTGTTGGTGGGGCTGCTGCTGCTGCGGTCGGGGTTTCTGCTGCTGCTGGTGAGGATGGTGAGGATGGGGATGGTCATGAGAGAATGGGGCTGCTGATGCTGCAGCTGCTGCTGATGCAGCTGCTGCTGCTGATGATGAGAAGGCTGAGGCTGCTGCTGCTCGGGAACCTGAGGCTGCTGCGGACGGTTTGCCGCTATTTTGCTCGGCTTCCTGTTCTGTTGAGGGGCGCTGCTCCCAGCTGAACCCGCTGCTGCTGCTGCTGCTGTTGCTGCTGCTGCTGCTGCTGCAGGGGTGTATAAGGCGTCTCCTATCCGCGTCAACCCGCGCATGCGGCTGCAGCATTCTGTCTTTAGGACTTATGTGAATTTGCTGCACTTGGTGAGAGACGAAAGAGACAAGGCCACGAGGCCGTCTGCTGCTG
>NW_013544707.1:0-3240 GCF_000499545.2 Eimeria tenella
TCTGCGTTTGCTGTTGCTGCGCCTGTCGCTGCTGCTGCTGTTGCCGCTGCTGCTGTTGCTGATACTGCGCCTTGTGCCGCCGCGGTTTGCTGCTTCTGCTGCTAGTGTTGCTGCTTTTGCTGCTGTTGCTTCTGCGGCTGTTGCTGCTGCTGCTGCTGCTGCTTGATACTGCTTGCTTCTACCTCTGGTGCGTTTACGCGCAGCTTATGAAGCATTCTGCGAAAACATTAAAAACAGCCAAGACTGGGGGTACGACTTTAGGGTTTAGGGTTTAGGGTTTAGTAGGGTTTAGGGTTTAGGGTTTAGGGTTCTGTTCCCAGGGTCTACGGGTGGAAAGGGTTTCTAAAAGTCCATTTTGTTGCATATAGTGCAGGATATTATTAAATGGAAAACCACTCCAGGGGTCTAATGCAAGGCGTAGGGTCTAGGGTCTAGGGTTTAGGGTTTAGAGTTTAGGGTTTAGGGTTTAGGGTTTGGGGTGGTTCAGAGGAGAGATTGAGCTTCATGCTGCTACGAAGCTGCTGCGTCGCCCTATAAAGGTTTTCTCTTGGTCAGACTCTGTCAAGGTGTTGACTTACGTGAGCCGAGCCTCTAAACCCTAAACCCTAAACCCTAAACCCTAGCGACAGCAGCAAGGGCGGTCTTCGAACCCTGCGCAGCAGCAAAGCCTGTGTCTCTCTCCCACGGCCCCACAGAGCCTAGAGCGCTGCATTTGGTAGGTCTTTGAAGATGCCAGCAGCTATGGTTTAGGGTTTAGGATTAGGGTTTAGGGTTTAGGGTTTAGGGTCTGTGCTGCAGGGGGAAGAGTTCGGGGAGGCCCCGCCGCTGCGTCTTGTCTTCCACCGCTACCTTTTGGCTTCGGGGCCCCACTACAACTCCGTGCTGCAGCAAGACCCCACAAGCGACACTGCCAGCTAGCAGCAGCAGCAGCAGCAGCAGCAGCAGCAGAAGCAGCGGCAGCAGCAGAAGCTGCGGCAGCAGCAGCGGCAACAGTAGCAGCAGCAGTGGAGACGGCAGCAGGATCAGCGGCAGGAGCAGGAGCAGTGGGAGCAGCAACTGAAGCAGCGGGGGCGGCAGCAGCAGCAGCAGCGGAAACAGCAGCAGCAGCAGCAGCAGCAGTAGCAGCAGTAGCAGCGGGCTGCCAAACATCAAATGTGGTTTTTTGATTAGTGTCAGCCTGTGCTTAATTTGAGGTGTATGTACACTCGGTGTCGCCTCAACCTCTAAAGGCTTCTGGCCCAAATCTGACTCTTCCTAAGGCCTTTTGCAGTCTAGGGTTTAGGGTTTAGGGTTTGGGGTTTAGGGTTTAGGGTTTAGGGTTTAGAGCTAGTGTGTGAGAGTTAAGCAACGCATTGACAACAGCAACTCGGCACGAGGTGACCTCGGACCCTTATGAACCGACCTGCAAACCCTAAACCCTAAACCCTAAACCCTAAACCCCGGATGAGCTGGGGCCTTGAAGATGCCAAACAGTCTGGGGCAGCGAGGAGTTCTTTTTGGGTTTCTGAAATAATTAATTACAAATTAATTTTGAAAACTTGATTTATAACTTTTCTCTTATTTTTATTTTTAAAATAATTATAGATTAATTTTGAAGGGTTGAATTATAATTTCCTTACCACTATTATTCAAAGCAGCAGCTTGGGAAGGACCACTCCGGCGAATTTGGGGAGTTTTTCGAGGAAATAAGGATTCATTTTGAATTGAAATAAAAAATAAAACTCAATTTATGAACTAAAATGCATCATTACTAATTATAATTGAAAAAAGGATCAAATTTAATTTTTTAAAAAAAAAAAATTGAACTGTGGACTGGCGGGGAATTGAACCCCGGACCTTTTGCATGCGAAGCAAACGTGATACCCCTACACCACCAGCCCGTGGGAGTTACTCCTTCTGCAGCAGCGGAATTTTGACAATTTGCAGACTTTTAGAACCAATTAGGGAATTAAATTGATTAATTACTTTATTTTATTCTTTATTTTAATTTTAAAACTCATTTAATCCATTTTGCTGCTGCAGCAGCTTCCAAATCCGCTGCGCCAGAGCCAGGGGGTATAGCAGCAGCGGGTGTCCGCCCGTCGTCTGGCCGCCTTTCTAGGCGCAGCCAACGCGGGAACCCTAAACCCTAAACCCTTTTTTAGGGTTTAGACCTTTCCTTGCCCTCGCTGCAGGCCTGCCGCCTAGCCAGAGAACCAGCCCGCCGCAGCTCGCTGGAGAACCCAGACCCTCTTTTGTTTTCCCTTCAAAATGGGATTTTTCTCTCAAACCCTAAATTATTGACTCTAATCCCTAAACCCTAAACCCTAAACCCTAACTCCGTGAGCCACATATGGCCCGTCCCTTCCTTCCACTGCTGGCTGCATCGAGACTCAAAACCAGACCGCCGATGAGGCGTTCAAATGACAGGCTGCCGCAAGCCATAAACCCTAAACCCTAAACCCTAAACCCTAGACCCTGTCCGAGCAGCAACTAGCCAGGGGGCCACAAAGGCCCTGCAGCTCAAATGAGCAGGACCCCATCTACCCTCTGCAGGGGCCCCCATGGGAACCCACTAGAGGGGCCCCCTGGGGGCCCTCTAGAGGGGGCCCCTGGGGGCCCCCTTGGGGGGCCCCCCCGGGGGCCCCCCCGGGGGCCCTCTAGGGGGTCCCCAGGGGGCTACTGGCTGGGCCCTAGGGGGCCCCTGAGGGTTTCCGCGGCCAGTTTGCTGCTGGTTGCTGCTGTTTGCTGCTGTGCTGCTGCTGCTGAGAAAGGCGTAAACCCTAATTTGGAGAAAAGCGGAGACAAACCACAAGAAGCTGCTGCAGATATTGTTACGGTGAGTCAAACCCTAAACCCTAAACCCTAGACACCAAGGTGCAGGCATTGCACATAAATAAACCAAACCCTAAACGCGATTGCATTGTTAGTTGGAGAGAGTATCAAGAGGCCCCCGTCTCCATGCTTCCTAGGGTTTAGGGTTTAGGGCTTAGGGTTTAGGGTTTGCGGTTTAGGGCTTGTGCCTCAGGTCTCGGTGTATATTCCTGAATTTATTCCTGGCAGCGTAGAGAGGCCCCCCTTGGGGGCCCCCAGTACCCTTTTTAGTCCGTCTAAATGGGGGCCCCCCTCTCGGCTGCTGCAGCTGCAGGTTTCAGCAGCAACTCCATCTAAGGAGCTGTTGCTGCTGCTGCTGCTGATGCACACGACCTCTTCTGACCCGCTGCTGCAGCAGCTGCGTCAGCTGCAGCAGCGGCAGCCGCA
>NW_013544709.1:0-2914 GCF_000499545.2 Eimeria tenella
TTTTTTCCCGCCCGGCGGCACAGATAGCGGCTACAGCAGCGGCGCTCGGCTGCCACGAGCACTCGACCTCCAGGAGTACGCGGAAAGTGATCGAAATAGTCACGGCGTTCAGTAGTAGTCCGGCAAAAGGAGGTACTATGCAGAGTATATGGCAGAAATGAGGAGAGTTGATAGCCCACTGCGTAGTAGTTGCTGGCTCACAAAACGTTTTCCGCGAGGTGCCGTGCCTCGGCAACAACGGCGGGAAAACGCGCGGGCACCAGCGGCTTGAACTACTATGGAATTATGTACTGCTCTGCTGGGGTCGACGCTGTGAAACGGAGTACACAACGGTACACACGTAGGTGGCAGATCTGCTGATGGCAGATCTGCTTGAGATGCATCGCCAAGTGCATTCCATTGTGCAGTACACACTGGAAGCCAGTGTCGCAAAAGGTACGAGCCCCGCCACTTTGCAGGAAGGCCTAAGCTGCATCACGTCTCAAGCTTGCGAAGCGCCACCTTCCAATGTTCCATTCTATTGGGATTGCGATTTACCACTGATGCTACTGTAGCGTCGCCTTCGCATTTAGCAGACGCACAATGCGCATGGCGCCACTGGCATTCGCATTCTAACACTCCGCATCATCTATGACGGTGCCGTTGCGGAGATGTTTGCCATTCTTCGACCGTCCCTGCCGCACACTTCACTTCTCAGCAGGGTACAAGGACCTTCACAGGGAAATAAATAAGACTTCGTGTACTGCAGAGGCCTAGCACAATTCGAATTGGCTGGCCAAGCATAAAGTGCACCATGAAGTGTCACATCGTGAGTGGCACGGGCTATTCTGCGATTTCGCTCCCACAAGCGAAATCTCCCGAAGCTGACAAGTGCAGTTCAAGAAGAGCAGTTGGTTCCAGCAACAGCCAGAGCCGGCAAAACGGTGATGTGCTCGAATGAGAAGCTCACTTTCTATAGTGGCACGGCGTGCCTTCCACTCAACAAATTACACGAAAATGAGACGCGTCTGCCAGGATCTCAAAACACAGAAAGATTGACAGAGCAGGGCCAGAAAAAAGTGTTGCTCTGACGTTAAAAGCAACCGACGATCTTGGAATACGTACGCCAACGAGCCCCCTCCTGGAAGGAAAATTGACTCAGGGCTGGCTTGCACAGCTGCTACCAATTTGCAGTCATATCCGCCGATGCCGCCACCACTTGAACACTAGACATATGTAGAGGTGTGCCTTCTGTGGCACGTACGCATTAGCATTCAAATGGCTGCGCCACCGCACCGACCATAAGCACTACCCACAAGCAGCATTACGCACACAAACAAATCGAAAATAGCCGAATCGTTGAAGATTACGTATCGAAACAGCTTCGGGGAAGCCTACACTTCATGACTTTCACGTTATTGTCTCGTAGCGCTTGCATACTGCTGGCTGGGACCCGGCACAGGCCAAGCTGACCGTTTCCTTGTTGCACCGGCCTCATCCAAAGCGAATCTGCCAATGCAAAGACTTTGCGAGACGAGTGGCTAGTCAACGCATGCACAACAAGGCTCTACAAGAGCTACTCAAGTTCTCTTGTGTTCACAGTGCAGCCTCCTCTCTCCAGTAAAGCCCATGCGCTGCAGACAGGTACTCCTGCTAGACGCCCAGCTTACAGTGAACTTGAAACATAGTCCCGTGTTTTCCCTTTCGTGAAACACGTATCATCCTGCGCGTGTCTCCTCGAAAGCAAACGTTAGCTGTCGTTTAAAGTTCATCGAATTAGCGCTTCGAGGCAACTGCGATGTGCCGCTTCACACAGGTCATGGCCACACCAAGTAAAATCTTCTGCACGTCAAACATATCATTCTGAAATTGCAGAGAAACGCGAGCTGGCGTGGGACACACACGATAAAGCACAGAGACGGACCACTACGCAGTTCATTGCAGCCAAATGCATTCACTCGAAAGCGGTTGTATACGTTTGTGAGGTCCTCCTTCACATAACTGCCAGAATTCACTCCCGTTTGACTGTAATCTCTTGTATGTTGAACAAGTGCCATGCATTTTGGAACAGCGCTCACCTTTCTGGTGTTGTGCTTATCTACCCAATCAACCAGCACGCCAAATACGTTGGCTTGACACACCTCACGACGCTAATAGCTCAAGGGCCGAGTCTTCTCTCAATGGAGAGATAACGACTGCTGGCGTCATTTAATGTGAGTCCTTCGCATCTGAGGAAGCAGTGTCTGGCTGAAGGCAAACTGTTGGTGAATGCGCTCCACAGAGAGAGTAGACAAACTGACAAAAGTAGCCACAGGACACTGCCCATGGCATGACAGTCTTACTTCCTAAGCCATCGAATAACCATTTATGGCAGTCTTACATCCTAAACCATCGAATGAGTTGCTTTGCAACAACACCATGATATACACTGTATTCCGCAAAACAAGTGGGGTCCACACTGGCGCCCTTAAGCATTGTATCACGCAGACTTTCGTTGCACCCAAGTAAATGCCCCATTACATGTACTGCATACAACGACGGCTCAGGACTTGTTCTGTTCGTACTAAATAAGATGTAGGCTCGCAGGACTCAGTAGTTTGTCTGCCAATGTTGCTAGTGCGTATGCAGCACAACACTCTCGCGGTTTCTTCAAGCAACCAAGCAAGGAACCAATTTTTGACTGTCGGGCGACAATATGCACCAGAAACGAAGTACAATTCGTTTGATCACCCCAAAAATATACACGGGAGTGGAGATGCGCCTTGCAACGCGGTCAATAACTACTAATATATGGAACAAAGACTACTGATACAGGCGCCGTAGGATTACTTTCATTGTGCCTCAGGATCTGGGGACAACAGGATCAGGGGACAACAGGCCAGTGGATGTGACCCGGAGTTACCAGACAAGCCATTATCACATTTTTTGCTCGAAG
>NW_013544710.1:0-1135 GCF_000499545.2 Eimeria tenella
TGGAGCGGCGGCTTCCGCAGATCGAAAGAAATTCAAATCTTTTAATTTATTGAATTGAATTAATTGAATTATTTCGTTTAAATTCATTTCATTTTACTTAACTTCATTGAGTTATTTCGTTCTAATTTGCTCCATTTTGCCTCAAGTTTCCGCCAACTCCCACAGCACACAACGAGCCCGGCTCCGTCGCTCCGGCTGTAGCCACTAAACCCTAAATCCTAAACCCTACACCTAAACCCTAAACCGGGGGCTCTAAACCCTACACCCTAAACCCTAAACCCTAAACCCTAAACCCTAAACCCTGGAGCTTCGCGGCGAAAATGGAGGTAAAAAGGGACTCTATAATTGGGCTTGAAGAGGCGGATATAGCAGACCCAAATTTGCACCCCAAGCTGCAGCGCTGCAGAGAAGTGCGTAACGCTCCGTAAACCCTAAACCCTAAACCCTAAACCCTAACGCCCAAACGCCAAACTCCAACCCCTAGACCCTAAACCCTTGAGCATAAACGCGAGTCCAAATGCTTTTCTGCATTCGCCAGGACTTACTGTGTCTATGGTAGAGCGCGTAGGGTTTACGGTTTAGAGTTCAGAGTTTAGGGTTTAGGGTTTAGGGTTTAGGGTTTTGCGGGGCGCAGTATGCTGCTTCGGTGGAGCCTGACCCTCGCTACGTTGAGAATTCCGCGCACGAAAAAATTGTGTTGGAGCAGCTGAAGCTCTTTGAGTCTCAAGTAGGTAAACCCTAAACCCTAAACCCTAGTCCCTAAACCCTAAACCCTAGTCCCTAAACCCTAAACCCTTGACCCTTGAGCCTCAGCACAAGCCTTTACGGCTTAACCTCAGACCAAAGGGCCTCCGCCTCAGCTGAAGCCTAACCCCTGAACTCTCCCTCGGAACTCATGGGCTCCAAACCGTAAACCCTAAACCCTAAACCCTAAACCCTAAACCCTAAACCCTAGCTGTTTCTGCGCAGTTCCGGGCCCTCTACGGCCCCCGCTTTCTTTTCCTGGCGCCTCCAAACGAATTTGGCTGCCCCAAATTTGTTTGTTCTTCCCTGGCGCCCACTTTGCTGCCTTACGAGTCCGCAAGCTGCTGCTGCTACTGCTGCTGCTGCTGCTGCTGCTGCTGCTGCTGCTGCA
>NW_013544711.1:0-1782 GCF_000499545.2 Eimeria tenella
CAGCAGCAGCAGCAGCAGCAACGGCCGCAGCAGCAGCAGCAGCAGCAGCAAACAGCAGCTAGGACCTGCCTCCCAAAGAAGCAGCTAGGGGCGCATCAGAGGCAAACTTCTGCTGCTGCTGTGGCTTTAGGCAAAATGCTAAATGACAAAAAGTGAAATATTTTTGAAATAATAAAAGATATTTTGTTTATAAGAATGAAGTGAAAATGAAATTAAATATAAATAGATCCAAATTTAAATATTATTTTGATTGCTGAATTGTGTTTTATTTCATTTAATTCTTTTAAGCACCAAAAGACAAAAGAAGCACACAGAGAGAGCTGTGGGCGCCAGCAGAGCCAAAGATAGCAGCAGCAGCAGCAGCAGCAGCAGCAGCAGCAAAAGAGAATTGAATGAAACACCTCAGCTGGTTGCGGTTGCCGCCGCAGCAAGCAGCAACTCGGCCTTCTGGCAGCGCAGCAACTCGGCAGCAATAAAACTGTGTGGTGAAGACCCCCTCGTCCACAGCTGCCTTGCTCACAATGCTGCTGCTGCTGCTGCTGCTGCTGCTGCTGCTGGACGCTTCGTCTGAGCCTTCTGCAGGCACGGCAGGCGCAGGCGATTCTTGCGGGCCGCAGCAGCATGCGGCGTTTATGTCCAAAACCTGCAGCAAACAGAAGCGCGCAGGCAAGTCTGCTGCTGCTGCTGCTGCTACTGCTACTACTACTGCTGCTGCTACTGCTTTGCTTGCTTTTACTGGCTGTTGCTGCTGCCGCTGCAGTATCAGGCCCTGCTCATTTTTGTGAGCTGCTACAAGCTACTGTAATGCTGCTGCTGCTGCTGCTGCTGCAGCTGGTATTCCTGCTCCTGTTGCTTGCATTGTGGGTTTTTAACTAGCCCGTGGCAAGCCCTAAATCCTAAACCCCAAACGCTAATATGCAAACCCTAAACCCTAAGCTCTAAACCCTAAACCCTAAACCCTCTGCCTACGTGAAGGGCCTCGAGGTCTGGCAGCCTCAAAACCATCAACTGCTTCTCGTCGCGGTGCGACGCAACCAAAGCAGCAGAAGGCGACAGCAGCGCCACAGACTCCCTGCAGCAGCAGCAGCAGCACAAGCCGCAGCAGCAGCAGCACAAGCAGCAGCAGCAGCAGCAGAAGCAGGTGCCACAGAAATGGCCCGGCAGTAGCAGACGTTGCTGTATACTGAAATTCAACTAAGGTGAAGGCCCTGCAGCGCAGTAATGCCCCAGTATGAGTTGCTGCTGCAGAGACCGCGGCAGCAGCAAGAGCAGCAGCAGCAGCAGTAGCAGCAGCAGCAGCAGCAACGGACCCAAGAGGGGAGCATTCAGCAGTGCCTCCGACTGCCATTTGTTTGTCGGTCTTCCAAAGCTGCA
Organism: Eimeria tenella; assembly: GCF_000499545.2. Taxonomy (NCBI): domain Eukaryota; phylum Apicomplexa; class Conoidasida; order Eucoccidiorida; family Eimeriidae; genus Eimeria; species Eimeria tenella. The sequence continues at coordinate 1,375 of NW_013544711.1, forward strand.
GCCACTCTCAGCAGCACTTGAAGTTGTTTTCGTGACTTAGCAGCAGCAGCCACAGCAGGTGCACCAGATGCAGCAGCAACAGCAGGTGCAGCAGCAGCAGCAACAACAGGTGCAGCAGCAGCAGCGGCAGCTCACACACCTGAATGGTGGAATCGACCCCTGCAGAAATGATAGTGTGTTTATTTAGCAGCTTAGGAAGAGAGTGCTTCCTGCTGCTCTTCTCGTCTGCGGGCGGCAGAAACATCACCTATGAGCAGCAGCAGCAGCAGTAGCAACAGTAGCAGCAGCAACAGCAGCAGGGCTCACGCGTGCGAACAAAGTGACATCTGCCCTAAGAAGAAAGAGGTGCGGCAGCAGCAGCGGCTGCTGCATCGCAGGCAGCAAGCAAGCACAAGCAGCTGCCAAGAA
>NW_013544712.1:0-2500 GCF_000499545.2 Eimeria tenella
ACAGCTGCAGCAGAGACACGAATCGTCTCCGTTCGCTCGCAATGGCTCAAGAGCTGCTGCGGAGAGTCCGCAGCGAAATGCAGCTGGAGCCCCACAGGGGCAAAGCCATTCGCAATTTGCTGCTGGGGGCCCACCAGGGGGCCCCCCTGGGGGCCCCCACGGGGGCCCCCACGGGGGGCCCCGTGGGGGCCCCCGTCGGGGGGGCCCCCGGGGAACAGCTGGGGGGGCCCCCCGTGGGAGGGCCCGCCCACGCATTTTCAGAAGAAAGTACCCACCAGCACCATCACCTGCAGCAGCAGCAGCAGCAGCAGAGGGAAGAAGCGGGGGACAGGCAGCAGCCAGTGGAGGCAGCTGATAGCGTTAGCATTGGCCGTAGCAGCAGCAGCAGCAGCAGCAGCAGCAGCAAGTCGCAGCCGTCTCCGTCTCTCCCGAGTCCCACGGACCCAGGAGCAGCAGCAGCAGCAGCAGAAGCAGCAGCAGCAGCAGGAGGCCACCACCACCACCACCACCACCACCACCACCACCACCACCACCATCGCCGGCAGCAGCAGCAGCAGCAGCAGCGAGGAGCGGGGTCCGAGGCGCCTGGGAGCAGCCGCAGCAGCGAGAGCAGCAGGAGCCGGAGCCGTCGGAGCAGCAGCAGCAGCCGCAGCAGCCGCAGCAGCAGCAGCAGCAGCAGCAGCAGCAGCAGCAGCGCTGCGGGGGAGGGCCTGGTGGCGATAAGCGCAGCAGACATTGCGTGGGACATCAGCAGCACGTTGCGGCCATTCGTGCGGTGTTTGCTAATCGCTGATTTAGGGTTTGAACCCTCCGAATTGGGGTTTACTGCTTCCGAGCAGCAGCTCATCAAGCAGCAGCTGCTGCTGCGCGTCAAAGACAGCTACCCACATGTTTGTCCCCTTTTGCTTTCCAAAGCAGCACAAAAAGAATGTTATGCTGAACAAATCCTCAACACTCTTTTCCACTGCAGAACGCCCCCAGTCGGTGAGCAGCAGCAGCAGCAGCAGCAGCAGCAGCAGCAGCGGCGGCGGCGGCGGGGGCGGCGGCGGCGTGCTGCTGCAGCAACAGCTGCAGCAGCAGCTGCAGCACGCGCAGCCGCAGCAGCTAAAGTGGCATTCCGGGCATAGAGCCCGCTCGCCGTCTTGCTGCCGCCGCAGCAGCAGCAGCAAGCAGCAGCAGCAGCAGCTGCTGCTGCTGCTGTAGCAGAAATAAGCAGCCAGAGTGGCTCTTTTCGCCGCGAATAAGCCGCCAAATAAAACAAAAGAGAGACCAAACAAAAGCCAAACAAATAAATTTATTTATTTATTTATTTATTTGTTTGTTCGTTGGTTGGTTTATTTATTTATTTATTTATTTGTTTGTTGGTTTGTTTTAGGGACTGGGTTCTCGCACCTGGACTTCCAGGGCTACGTGCTGATGAACGAAGAGTTTGCTGCTGCTGTTGCAGCAAACTACTCCGAAGGAGATGTCATTCTCATTTACGACTACCACTTCATGCTGCTGCCCCTCATGCTCAGACAAGTCCTGCTGCTGCTGCTGCTGCTGCTGCTGCTGCTGCTGCTAAGTCTGCTGCTGCTGCTGAGACTGCTGCTGCTGCTGAGGCTGCTGCCGCTGCTGCTGCTGTTAATGCTGCGGCTGCCGCTGTTAATGCTGCTGCTGCTGCTGCTGCTGCTGGTAGAGCTGCGGCTGCTGCTGCTGCTGCTGCTGCTGCAGCTGATGCAGCTGATGCTGCTGCTGCTGCTCCTGCTCCTGCTCCTGCGACAAGCATGATACTGTGAATTCCGTTGCTGCTGCTGCTGCTGTGACACTGCTGCTGCCGCTGCCTCTCCTCCCCCTGCTACCACTCCCCCACTTCTTAAACTCCTGCTGCTGCTGCTGCTGCTGCTGCTGCAGACGCTGCCGCGGGCCACAATTGCAGTGCACTGGGGGACAGTATTTCCCAGCAGCGAAATTTTTAGGATTTTACCCCAACGAGAATTGCTGCTAAATGGTTTGCTAGCAGCAGATTTAATTACTTTTCAGGTATTTTTATTATTAATTTACTTAATTAATTAATTAATTAGTTAGTTGTTTATTTATTATTTATTTATTATTTGTTTATTATTTACTTGTTTATTATTTGTTATTTAATTTTTATTTGTGTAATATTGCGAAAGTTGCTGCTAAATGGCTTGCTCGCAGCAGATTTAACTACTTTTCAGGTATTTTTTATTTCAAGTTTTTTCGTTCATTATTATTTATTATTCGTTATTTATTTATTATTTATTCGTTATTTATTTATTACTTATTTGTTTATTTATTTTTATTTGCCTATTGCCGAAAGTTGCTGCTAAATGGTTTGCTAGCAGCAGATTTAATTACTTTTCAGGTATTTTTATTATTTATTTGTTTAATCTATTTATTTATTTTTTTACGTTTCTGTTTATTTCTTTATTATTTATTGTTTATTTGTTACTCATTTGTTATTTATCTGTTTGTTTATTGGTTTATTTATATATTC
>NW_013544712.1:7500-9272 GCF_000499545.2 Eimeria tenella
TTTTAAACCCTTTTTAAACCTCCTTTGAACCCTTTTTTAAACCTCTTTTGAACCCTTTTTTAAACCTCTTTTGAACCCTTTTAAACCCTCTTTTAAACCCTCGTTTAAACCCTCTTTTAAACCCTCTTTTTAAACCCTGAACTGCTTCAATGAATCAAAAAGGCAATTAAATATTTCTTTTCAAAAATAAATAAAACAAACAAATGTTTTTATTCGCAGGTTTTAGAGAAGGAGTGGATTACGTGGGCTGCGATTTGCTGCGGGTGGAAGACGCGAGTGTCTCTTCTGCTGCTGCTTGTCAGCAGCTTTGTGTCTCTTTTGCTGCTTGTGCTTTTTTCTCCTTCAAGAAGTCCACAAAAGGGTGTTATTTGAAGTCTGCTGCTGCTCCTTTCGGAGAAGCAGCAGACCCCGACGTCATTTCCGGGCCCCGCAGCTGCAGCAGCAGCAGCAGCAGCAGCAGCAGCAGCAGCAGCGGCGGCGGCGGCGGCGGCGCTGCAGCAGCAGACGCGGGCGCAGCAGCAGACGCAGATGCAGCAGCAGCAGCAGCAGCAGCAGAGGAGGAGGAGCTTCCTGCTGCTGCATGCGTCGACAGCAGCACGGAGTACCGGGGCTTCGACTTGGAGACGAAGAGCAACGTGGTGTCTGCTGCTTTCTGCCAGCAGCTCTGCAGCAGCAGCAGCAGCAGCAACTGTCTCTTCTGGACTCATGACAAAAACAAAAACGTTTGCCACTTGAAAGGAGAAGGAGCTGACAGACACAAAGTCAGCAGCAAAGCAACTCTCGGAATGGTCTCCGCAGCCAGGGACTGCATCCCCATCAACCCAGGTACTGCTGCTGCTGCTGCTGCTGCTGCTGCTGCTGCTGCTGCTGCTGCTGCTGCTGCTGGTGGCGGTGGTTCTGGTGCTGGGTTTTGGGCTGCTGCTGGCTGGGGCTTTGCTGCTGCTGCGAGGGGGCCTCCAGCAGCCCCGCTGCACCTACCGCGTGCCCCACCCCTGCTGCTGCTGCTGCTGCTGCTGCTGCTGCTGCTGCTGCTGCTGCTGCTGCTGCTGCTGCAGGGTGCCACGTGCTGGACAGCAGCTACTTGGGGGCTGTGACTCGGCAGCTGCGGCAAGTGGCAACTTTCGAAGCTTGTCAGCAAAACTGCCAGTTGGATTCTTCTTGCTTCTTCTTCAACTGGAGCAGCAGCAGCAAACTTTGCCAACTTCGTGCTGCTGCTCCCCAGGGCCTCGTCACGGACCACTCCACCCAGGGCCTCGTGGCGGGCCCCAAGTTCTGCCCCAACGATGGTCAGCAGCAGCAGCAGCAGCAGCAGCAGCAGTAGGAGCGGTAGAAGTGGTAGTGGTAGCAGTGGCAGTAGCTGGAGTTCAGCAGCAGCAGCAGCAGCAGCAGCTAGCTTGCTGCCCCAACACTGTGGCCGCTCCACAGTCTGCCCCCCAACGCGCGTGCCTCTGCCGCTGCTGCCGCCGCCGCCGCTGTTGCTGCTGCTGCTGCTGCTGCTGCAGACGTGTGTCTGGAGGAGGCGGACTACGTGGGCCACGACGTGGAGGCCATCGAGGACGGAAGTGTCTCCTCCGCTGTCTCCTGCCGCTCGCGCTGCCGCAGCAGCAGCAGCTGCAGCTTTTTCACTTTTGCAAAAGACACAAAAAGCTGCTACTTGAAGGACCAGCAGGCCCTCAAGGGCAAGACCACTGGTCTGGCCAGCCTCGGCCGGCTCTCCGGACCCAAGAACTGCTTCCTGCACTTCGGTAAACCCTAAACCCTAAACCCTAAAC
>NW_013544713.1:0-1932 GCF_000499545.2 Eimeria tenella
CCTCCAGAAGGGCCCCCCGGGGGGCCCCCTAGGGGCTCCCCCGGGGGGCCCCCCGGGCCCTCAGGGGGCCCCCCTTTGCATGCACTGCGCCTTTGCTGCGCCGGGGCCAGTGGGGGCCTAGAGGTGTTTGAGTTTGCTGCGGAGACTCAAAAGGAGACAGCAGTCCCCAGACTGGCTAGCTGTGGGGGGCCCCCACAGCCGCGGGCTAGCTAGCTAGCCAGCGAGCTAGCTAGCTAGCTGGGTAGCTAGCCAGCTAGCTGGCTGGGTGGCTAGCTGGCTAGCTCGCTGGCTGGGTAGCTGGCTAGGTAGCCAGCTGGCTGGCTAGCTAGCTAGCCATCTGGATGAGTGGCTGGGTAGCTAGCTAGCTGGCGGGCGGGCGGTCTTGCTGTGGGGCTAGTTAGCTGATTGGCTGGCTTACTAGCTGAGTGGCTAGCTAGCCACCTGAGTGGCTAGCTGGCTAGCTAGGCTGTTATCTGCTTTCTAGGACAAGAGGGATCTCCAGCTGCATGCGCCAGACAGCCCCAAACAGCTAGCCACAGCTAGCGAACGGGCTCTGCCCCGGGCCTCCCTAGCTAGCTGGCTAGCTAGCTAGCTAGCTAGCTAGCTAGCCAGCTAGCTAGCTAGCAAGCTAGCTAGCTAGCTAGCGAGCTAGCCTGGCGGCAAGCCAGGTGGCTAGCCAGGTGGGGTGCTAGTAGGGTGGCGGGCCGCATGCTAGTACCTATGGAACAGCTGTTAGCTAGCTAGCTAGCTGTTAGCTAGCTAGCTAGCTGTTAGCTAGCCAGCTGGCTAGCTAGCTAGCTAGCCAGCCTCTCCCTGTCCTGGGGGTATCGGCACCTGGCAATCCTGCGACACAGCCAACTAGCTATCTAGCCAGCCATCCAGCTAGCTAGCTAGCTAGCTAGCTAGCCAGCTAGCTAGGCGGGGGGAGGCGAGTGGCTAGCTGTGTGGCTAGCTAGATGTTGCTGCCTGTGAACTTCTTTGCTTCGCGTCTTGCTTCTGCTGCTGCAGAGGAGACAGGGGAGACGAAAAGGGATCTTGCTGTCTCCTTTTTATGGACACATTTGTTAACTTGACATTTCTAATTCACAAGCCGAGCCGCAGCAGCAGCAGCAGCGAGGGTGAACGACTGCAGCAGCAGCAGCAGCAGCAGCAGCAGCAAAACCAGCGGCACACTTGACGCGAGCCCCGCAGCAGCAACCAGAGCAGCTGCGAGCCCAGCCGCAAGAGAAGCGGCAACAGCAGCAGCAGCGCAGCAATAGCAGCAGCAGCAGCAGTAGCAGAAGTGTGGCGGCATGCGCTGAAGCACTTCTTCCTACTATATGCCACAGCAGCACACTTTACAACGGCAGCAGCAACAGCAGAAGCTTTTACTGCTGCTCCAGCAGCAGGAGAAGCCTTTGCTGCAGCGGCAGCAGCGGCAGCAACAGCAGCAAGCGAAATGGCTCCTGCGCAGGGCCCCAAGAGCAGCAGCAGCAGCAACAGCAGCGGCTGCGGACGGGAATTCTTTTTGAATTACTTTTCGTTTTTATTTGGCTTGTCTTTTATTTGGCTTGAAATATAAACAGAATTAAACCAGGTCGGGCCGTCTGCTGCAGTTGCTGCTGCTGCTGCTTGCGCCCGCCAGCCTCGGCCTCGTGGTGTCTGGACAGCAGCAGCAGCAGCAGAATTGGGGCTATTAAATATCTCTTTATTTGTTTTTGTTTCCTTTTTAAATTTCAACAAAGTGGCGTGCATGCGCGAGTCAGGGTCAGAACGAACCGAGCAGCAGCAGCAGCAGCAACAGTAGCAGCAGCAGCAGCAGCAGTAGCAGCAGCAGCTGCAGCCCGAGGAGCTGCGGCGGCCCTTGGAAAGTGCGCCTGCCTTTCCTCTTTCTGAGCTTCCCGCGGCTCTCACGGCACCGCCACAGCGGCCGCAGCAGCGGCAGCACCCGCC
>NW_013544714.1:0-1606 GCF_000499545.2 Eimeria tenella
ACCCCCACACCTAGCTGGCTAGCTAGCTAGCTGGCTAGCTAGCCAGCTGGCTAGCTAGCTGGCTAGCTAGCTAGCTAGCTAGCTAGCTAGCCAGCTAGCTGCGCGACGTGCTAGCAGCAAAGCGAGACAGAAAAACAAAACTAAAAAGACCGGGACAAAAGCGCAGCAACCACAAGATCTGCGCCGTTGTACTTCGCCTACAGTTTGCAGGGTTTAGGGTTTAGGGTTTAGGTCTTAGGGTTTAGGGTTTAGGATTTAGGGTTTAGGCTTTAGGCTTTAGGCTTTAGAGTTAAAACTAGGCCGTAAAGTACTGTGCCCGGCCTCCCGCCAAAGCAATTAAAGAACAGTTCTTTCATGATATATATATTTATTTATTTATTTATTTATTTTATTAATTTTATTTGTTTTAATTAATTAATTAATTTATTTATTTATTTATTTGTTTACTGTTAGTTGAACTTTGAATTTATTTTTTCATTTGGATTTGCTGAAATGGGAGGACGCTCACTAGAGTGGCTGGCGGGCGGGAGCCAGCAAACCCTAAACCCTAAACCCTAAACCCTAAACCCTAAACCCTAAACCCTAAGATCTAAACTCGAAACCCTAGATTTTGGATATTATTCTTTTTCCTTTCTTAAAGGAGACCTCCAGAGGCTTTATCGACCTTTGCTGAGCTGCACCTTGGCAGAGGTGGCCAATGAAAACCCTAAACCCTAAACCCCAAACCCTAAGCCCCAAACCCTAAACTTTAAACCCTGAACCCTAAATTATTGCCCCAAAATCTAAATCTTACACATTAATTGTCCTAAGCCTCAACCCTAAACCATTAATTGCCCTAAACCCTAGACCCTAGACCCTAGACCCTCTAAACGCTAAACCCTAAACCCTAAACCCTGAACCCTGTGCCTCAGACATGATATTCCAAAACCCTCGTCTAAAAAAAGTACTGAACACACAAATGGAGTAAACCCTAAACCCTAAACCCTAAACCCTCTAGTGCCGCAGGGAAACCCCTCAAACCCTAGATCCTGAACCCGAGACCGGCGCTCAGGGCCCAAGCCCTAAACCCTAAACCCTAGTCCCGAAACCCTAAACCCTAAACCCTAGAGGATTACACGAAATTGTGAAATTAAACTTTGAATTTCAAGCAGCTAATAAAATCTAAATGCCAAAGAAAGAATTAGGGTTTGGGGTTTAGGGTTTAGGGGAGCGTTTCCAGGACACCGGCTCGATAGCTTTTAAACCCCACAACTTAAACCCTAAACCCTAAACCCTAAAACCTAAACTCTAGCCCCTAAAAGGTTGATTATTAATAAGAGAGGCTGACGCATGGAAATTTTGAAGGGCAGGGGCGTGGAACTAGGGTTTAGGGTTTAGGGTTTAGGGTTCAGGAGTGACCGCTGAAGCCCTAGTGGTATTATCCCAAACCCTAAACCCTAAACCCTAATCCGCGGCTCATGCTGCTCGCAGCCCCCCGTGATGGGGCGGCCTCTCTTTTTCTTTCTCTTGCCTTTGCTGCAGCAGCTTCGCCATGAATCAGCAGCAGCAGCAGCAGCAGCAGCAGCAGCAGCAGCAGATCCGGGGCTTTTCACAGAGGATGTAGTGG
>NW_013544715.1:0-1565 GCF_000499545.2 Eimeria tenella
AACTTTGTTGCTGCAGCAGCCAGGGGCAGCAGCACCCCACAAAAAGCGCTGCAGCAGCAAGGTGCAGCAGCGCCCCACTCAAAGGAGCCGCTGCAGCAGCAGCCAAGGCAGCAACGCCCCACACACGAGCCAAGGCAGGGAGACCACTGAGGTGCCTGTACACCCGAGGTGTCTGTACACCCCAAGTGTCTGTACACCCGAAGTGTCTGTACACCCCAAGTGTCTGTACACCTGCGGTGTCTGTACAGCTGCGGTGTCTGTACACCCGAGGTGTCTGTACACCCGAGGTGTCTGTACACCCGAAGTCTCTGTACAGCTGCGGTGTCTGTACACCCGAGGTGTCTGTACACCCGAAGTGTCTGTACAGGTGTAGTGTCTGTACAGCTGCGGTGTCTGTACAGCTGCGGTGTCTGTACACCCCAAGTGTCCGTACAGCTGCGGTGTCTGTACAGCTGCGGTGTCTGTACACCCCAAGTCAGGCGTCGGGCTTCAGGCGCTCCGCGAGGGCCTCGGCTTCTGCATTTCGGCCCAACTTGTAAAGAGTTTCGACTTTGCTGGTCAGCAGCCGCTGCTCCCTCATGTCCATTACCTGCGCAAAACCCTAAACCCTAAACCCTAAACCCTAAACCCCAGTCCCGCGCTCTCTGTCTTCCCGCCGCCTGGCCCTTCTGCCCGCCAGGTGTACAGACACCCCAAACCCCTCTTACTGCCCCCAATGTGGGGCCCCCCTAACTCCTTTCCTCTGGGGCCCCGGGGCCCCAGGGGCCCCCCAGAAGACTTAGGGGCCCCCCAGAAGACTTAGGGGCCCCCCAGAGGACGTAGGGGCCCCCCAAAAGACTTAGGGGCCCCCTACAAGGCCCCAGGGGCCCCCAGAAGGCCCTAGGGGCCCCCTTAAGGGCCCCAGGGGCCCTCCTTGCTTCAGGGCCCTCACCTTTTCCCTGTCTTGCCGCAGCAGCTGCAGCTCCTGAGCAGCAAGAAGCTTCTTTCTTTCCTCTCTTATCTTTCGGATTTCGCGCCTGCGGAGCAGCAGCAGAAAACCCACAAAACGGCGCTTCTGAGGTGTACGTACACCCCAGGCCGTGCGTACACCCAGGGGTGCGCTTTGGGGTGTGTGTACACCCCGAGGTGTCTGTACACCCCGAAAGACACATCAAATAAAAGAGAAAAAGAAACAAAAAGAAACAACAGTTAAAAGAGAAAGAGAAGCAAAAGAAATGATAAATACAAGAGAAAAAGGGGCAAAAGAAACATCGACAAAAAGAGGAAAAGAACCAGAAGAAACATTAAATGAAAGAGAAAAAGGCGGCGTAAAAAAATTCAAACAAAAGAGAAAAAAGGGCGAAAAAGACTTCAAACAAAAGAAAAAAAGGAAGCAAAAGAAACATTAAGTAATAGAAAAAAAGAAGCGGAAGAAACATCAAATAAAAGAGAAAGAGAAGCAAAAAGAACATTAAATGATAGAGAAAAAAACGACGGAAAAGACTTCAAATAAAAGAGGAAAGGAAGCAAAAGGAGCATCAAATGATTGAGAAAAAGAAGCAAGAGAAGCATCAAATGAAAGAGAA